>NC_133663.1:125262937-125548433 GCF_037893015.1 Macrotis lagotis | reverse complement strand
TTTCAGTCTGTAATAGTCACAGGTGCTACCCTTTGTATGCAAAAGAGTTCAAGTTAATAGGTCAGCCCATGGCAACCAGTTGTGTTTCACAGCACAGGTGATTTGCTGGGCCAGCTCTCCACTATGGAAACAAGTCAGATAATTGAGGCAATTATCTACATTGTTCATTCCCCAAACATACCTGGGATGCGTCCTGCTCATATCCATATTGTATAAAAAATAATAATAAGTTCAGGAGCTGAACAATTCATGCTCCAGAATTCCTTAGGCTTCTATTTCATTTGGTGACAATGTGTTCAGAATATGCAAAGTGTTCCCCTGTTTTTAGGAACATGATTTGCATAGTAAAGTCACTACACAATATCTGATAGAATTCTACAAGGTCCCACATTTACAACTGATCAAGTCTCTTTAATACTAGGAGGTAATTACACTTTGCATAGTAAATTCATTTTAATAAATATTTATGGACACCCTACTGTGCACCAAGACCTACTCTGCTAGATACTGAGAACAATCACCAAACAAACTCAGGACACAGTCCCTGCCTTCAAACCATTTACTCTATGGAGGGAGAATTCTAAGTGTACACTACACATAGTACTTTCTTACTACATACAAGGAAGTCATTTCAAGAAGGAAGATCTGAGGTTTTCTGTGGCAGAATGTCTACATGACAGAAATGAAAGAGAGAGAGAGAGAGAGAGAGAGAGAGAGAGAGAGAGAGAGAGAGAAGAGCAATCCCAAACCCAAATGAGAAATCCAAGAAATGGAATATCTTAGATGAGGGAAAAACTTCTAGATAAAGTAGGACAGAGTGTGAGCCAAGAAATAACAAAAAACGAGACTGGAAAGGTAGAGAGAAGCCAGATTGTGGAGAGGCTTAAATGCCTGAGCGAGGAGTTTACATTCTATCCTACAGATAATAGAGAGTGTAATAGAGATTTTTGAGGGGGCAGCTGGGGACGCAGTGGATAAAGCACCAGCCCTGGAGTCAGGAGGACCTGAGTTCAAATCCAGCCTCAGACACTTAATAATTACCTAGCCGTGTGGTCTTGGGCAAGCCACTTAACCCCATTACCATGCAAAAACTTTAAAAAAAAAAAAAAAAGATTTTTGAGTAGCAGATGACAAGGTCAGATCTGTGTTTTAGGAATACTGATTTGGCAGATAGATTGGAGAGAGGGAAAACTGGAGAGAAGGAGACTGATCTATTACCATAGATCAAATGAGAGGAAATAAGTAAAGGTGAAAGTGGAGGAAAAAAGGAAGGTATTTTGACAACTGATTAATTTCGAGGGTTTGAGGAGGAGGGAAGAATCAAGGATTATTCCAGGGATGACAACCTGAGTGACTGAAGGGTTGCTGGTACTTTCAACCAAAATGGAGAAGTTAACATACTTTATCCTTTCATCCCCAATTTATAGATGAGGAAACTAAGGCTCAGCAACACAGAGCAGTCAGTCTACAATCAAACAGGCAGAATATGTCAGAGGTAAGAGTAAAGCTATGGTAGTTCCTGATTCCAGATTAGTACTCTGTTCACTACATCACTCTCCCTTCTCCTTGAGTGGGCACACATTTATCAAAGACTGTCATTCTTAATCAGGTAATCAAAAAAACATTTATAGATCATTCCAAATAGTGCTAGTGCCTTGTCACTTCCTGAAAGATAGATTAAAAACTATTAGAAAACACTTTTCCCCCTCTGAATTAAAGTTCTCCAGTGGCAGAAAGCATAATAACAAAACTGATTTGTAGTACCTCAGTTCATGAAACATAGATTTGATTTGTCATCAGAAAGGAAAGTTTACATAAAATTAGAGAAGGCTGAAGAACAGACTGTACAATCCCAGGGAACAAGTAAGGACATATTTTAGACTTTACAGCTGGAACTTACTAGCTAAATAATCATTAGCTTCCTAATTGAGCTCTCTGTTCCATGTACTCTCCCCACTCCAATCCAATATCCATACAGCTAACAAAGTTATTTTCCTAAAGCACTGAACAGACACTTCCCTACTCAGTAAACTTCTATTACTTATATGATCCAAGATATACTTCTGTTGTTGTCATTTAAGGTCCCTCACTACCTGATCCTAGTCTTTCTAGACTTATTACATAATCATTCCCCTTCACCTACTCTACAATCTAGATAAAGTGAAAGTCTTAAAATTCGTCATTCTTTATGTATAGCACTCTAACTCATATGTATGCATGTGTGCCTGTGTACCTTGCATTTGCTCTCCTTCAAGATTAAAATACATTCCCTCTTCACCTTCACTTCTTAAAATCCCCAATCTCCATAAAAATAGCTCATGTCAGGTTCCATATTCCCCCAGCTTCTAATTCTAAGGTCTTTCTCTCCTTGAAATTACCTTGTAATTATTTTTTATATATGTTTTATATATATATATATATATATATATATATATGTATGTATATATATATATTTATATATGTTATATATATATAGCCATTTTTATTCCCAATGATTGCATACTATATTTCTTCATTGAACATAACCTTCCTGAAGACATCTTCACCCACAGTGACGTAAGTATAGTGCCTTGCAGAGCCACTTTTTTTTAGTTGTTTTTTTTTTGCAAGGCAAATGGGGTTAAGTGGCTTCTTGCCCAAGGCCACACAGCTAGGGAATTATTAAGTGTCTGAGACCAGATTGGAACCCAGGTACTCCTGACTCCAGGGCTGGTGCTTTATCCACTGCGCCACCTAACCACCCCGCAGAGTCACTTTTTAAATAAATGTTTGTTGGATTCAATTGGATTAGACAAATTAGTCTAATAGAAATTGATGGATGTAATGACAGTTATACCACATGGATCATGAGCTTCCCCTGCAACTCCCCCCCTTCTTCCCAGAAATTCAAGGACCATACAGATACAACCCAATTACATTAAGGAAAGATATGTATGTCATCTTTACCACCAAGAGGGTATATCATATGACTTATATACTTTGAGAGAAGATAAAGCTTAAAAAGCAAAAATGAGGAAATGAGTTAATTTCATGCTGAAATTTTATGGAAAATTGACATGGCATGTTAAGTTTGGGCAACCACTGGTAATACAACTGAACTGGAACATAGAATACATGAAGAAAAGTCAAGGAAAGTTAGATTGGAGTCATATTTTGGTGAGCCTTAAATTTCAGGATAAGGAGTTTTTACAGAAGGTCTTTGAGCAAGAAAGTGATACAGTCATATCTGTGCCTTTGGAAGATTATTTTGACAGCTTTATGAAAGACACATTAGAAAAGGAAAAGACAGTAGGCAAAGAAATCCCATTATGAAGCTATAACAAAAGGTGGAGACTCTGAAAAAGCAAGATGGCAGCATGAGTGGAAAGAAAAGAACTTATGAAGAAAAATGGACAGGATGGAATTGGGACTTAACAACTGATTAGATGGGGAAGCATGAAAAGGAAGAAGATTCAAAGATGACTCAGAGAATGGATGTACCAGCAAGAAAAATGGAAATACCAGAGAAGAAAATTTGGGGGAAGATAATAATGTTGATGATATTTATATAGTGTTTTCGGTTTGCAAAGTGCTATCTTGTCTGTTCTTCATAATTATTCTGGGAGATATTTCTATTTTTACTCCCATTTTACAGAAGAGGAAACTGAGACTGAAAACAATTAAGTTATTTGCCCAGAGTAATAAGGTTCTGAGGCAGGATTTTGAACACAGATATAAAATTTTAAGTCCAGACACAATACTTTATAACAGCAGATTCTAAAATAGAAGATGAAGGAAAATGATGTACTCAGTTCAGTTTAACAAACTGGTAGGTCCCTCACAATCCCACTTTCCCCCTATTTAAAGATGAAGTGAAATTAATTTTACTTTAAAAAGTTTTTTACTTCCATTAAAAAATATTAGCCAAGTATATAGTATAGTATAGTATAGTATAGTATAGTATAGTATATAGTATAGCCAAGTCTATAGTATAGAGCCTAGAGTTAAAATGCTTTCAGAAAAATTACAAAGCTACAGGGGGTGGCTAGGTGGCATAGTGGATAAAGCACCGGCCTTGGAGTCAGGAGTACCTGGGTTCAAATCCGCTCTCAGACACTTAATAATTGCCTAGCTGTGTGGCCTTGGGCAAGCCACTTAACCCCATTTGCCTTGCAAAAAGAAAAAAAATTACAAAGCTACTTTACTGTCTCAAAGGTTCCTTTAACAGTGAAAGCCTCATTTTTCAATTCAAACAGTGTTTTAGTATTGTGTTACAGCATTGAGACTTGGAATATGACTGCTTTGTAATGAAACATCCTTTAAAGAATGTAAAAACACAAACATCCTTACAATGGAGAGGTGCCTGCCAGGTAGAAGCAAGTTGTAATCCAGAAGAAAAGGAAAAGAGAATTCCATTAAGAATTAAGAAAGAGGGGTGTCTAGGTGACACAGTGGATAGAGCACTAGCCCTGGAGTCAGGAGTACCAGAATTCAAATCCAGCCTCAGACTCTTAATAATTACCTAGCTATGTGGCCTTGGGCAAGCCACTTAACCCAATTTGCCTTGCAAAAAACCTAAAAAAATAAAATTTTTTAAAAGAAATAAGAAAGAACTGATAGACTGATCAGATGGCAAAACGGAGAGATGATAGTGGTCCAATGGCACCCTTGCAATGTCAGAAGAAAGTAATAAATGCTTCTAGGATATTCAATGACTGTTGTTGGTTACTCTTGAGGACATGGATGAGAATATTTTAACAAAGACAGATATCAATGGGCTACTATCAGCAGTGCTAGAGGGAACTCCCAAATCAATGAGATAAACATTTATTTGAGTTTTTGAGTTCATGCAAAGTTCTAGGTAGATCTTAGGAATGCAAGGACAAAAATATAGATATTGCAAATTCATTGAGGCAGGGTCTACTAGGAGAAATTCTTCTTGTATATAGATAATAATATAAATTGTAAGTACAAAGATGCAAACATTACTTCCATTTGCTGAGGAGGAAAGCATCAATGTAAGAATGAACATCTGAGTTCAAGCTTTTTTTAATGTTTTAATACCTTAAATTAAATTGTCTCTCCTACTTCTCCTCTACCACTTGAGCAAATTTTAAAATTAAACAAATCCAAAAATAAAGCCCTCATTACAGAGTCACATAGTCTGACAAAACAAATGCCCATATTGGCCAAGTCTGAAAGAGATAATTAGGTCTTTCTGAATTTTAATTCATCATGTGTTTCATCTTCATTCTTTTGGACTCATGATTTCTCATTGTTAATCAGAATGCTAACATATTTCAAAACTATTTTTCTCTGTAATAACATGATTCTATAAATTGTTATAATTCTGCTCACTTTGCATCAGTTCATAGATGCATTCTGCATCACTTTGCATCAATCACTTCTAAGATTCCTCTAAAATGTCCATTCCATCATTTGTCATTACACAATAATATTCCATTATATCCATAAATTCCTCAAAAGGACATCCCTTAGTTTGGGGCTACCACAAAAAGCTAGTATAAATGTTTCTGCATATATATATAGATCTTTTCTCTTTTTCTTTGATTTCTTTATAAATATAGACTTGGTAGTTTATTACTGAATCAAAGCTTATGCACATTTTTGTAACTCTAGGAACATAGTTCCAAATTACTTTCCAGAACAATTAGACCAATTCACAATTGCATCAACCATGCGGTAGGGTCCCTGTTTTCCCATAACCCCACCAATATTTGTCATTTTCCTCTTTCATCATCTTTGCCAGTTTAATAGATGTGAGGAGGAATATCTGAGTTCCACCTTGAAAGAAAAGAAAGGTTCAAACAGAATGGGAAGTATTTCAATGTGTGAAGATAAAAATTGAAGGAAGAGAAGATTCATTTCAGTTATGAAGAAATGGTATGCCAAGATACAAAATGTTTCAGTTTGACTGAAACATACATTTTGGAGTATAGAAGAATTTAGGGTATAAGCTTCTATTAAGTATGAAACTGTGTCTTTGCTCATGTATTTATCCTCACTACCCCTTTATGGAATATTCAATAAATAATTCTACAATGTAATTTCTGATTTGAGGTATTGGAGGGGAAGGTATCATATAAATTGCTAAATCATCAATTTTTTTTAATCCTTAGATCAACATGGGTAATAGCCAATTAGATATCTATTGACAAGATAGGAATCTGGAACAAGTCATTTCCCTTCTCAGTTTCTTCATTTGTAAAATGAAAGTACTTGGATTGTAGAAAGCTCTGTTCAGATCTGAATCAAAGATGCTGTGATCTCCTGATTATATAACAGGTATCCAGAAATAGTGCCTTCTGAGTTGACTCTAAGGTAAAGGCAGATTCCTAACCCTGGTTTTGCAACACCCCAGGGTATTTTTAATGAGCTCTAAGAGTGGTGGCATGATAATGATCTCAAGAACTGATTCTGCCCTTCCCCAGCCTCCAGGCAGGACTCCATTCAAACATCTGGGCACTGATTATTTCTGATGCCACCACTCAAGGGATTAAGAAGGATTCTCCTCTATAGACTTTGATTTTTAGATTGTGGTTTAGTTCCACACTCCAGTTCTATATGTACCCACAGTGAGTCATCAAAACATCACATGCTAGACCTGCAGTTTACAACACAAAATCTAAAAGTATATGAGTTAATACGAGGTGGAAAATATATTATACAGAAGCCTCACATCTCTCTAATGTGAAGCCTTTCTCAAAAATTGAGAGGTGGTGGACATAGCAAAAAACAAGTAATATCACAAAGAATGAAGCTGTCAATGTTATCAGACAGGAAGAAACTTATGAATGTTGGAATTATCCTCAAATCAATTGTCTGTTCAGAGTACAGCCATTGACTTATCAGAAGCAATATCAGAATTTATAATAAATAAAAAGAAATGAGAAAAAGGTATGGTTTATGGTTAAAAAGATTTAATCTTGAATTAATCAAATAAACTATTGAAAACCAAATAAACTAAAAATTAAAAGCGGGAAATAGTCAATAGAAATTACATTGACACCAACTATAATAACTTCATCCAAAAACTAAACCAATGTAAATTTTGTTTATTTTGAATTTCAACAACAAATAAAGTAGCATTCCCACATGTATAGTAAAATAGAAAAATAAGATTGTGGATGAAACTGTAAATATTGGATAGAGCTTGTTTTTATTTTGAAATATATCATAAAGGTTCTTTTTATTTTTTCTTCTTTAAAAAATATTATTTGTTATACAGGAGAGCTCTCTGGAGTGAACAAAAGGGAGAGATACTGGAAAACATCTGGAGATGTAACAAATAAAAGATATCAAAAATTTTCAAATAAAAGATATCAATAAAAATTTATCAAATAAATGAGTGAATGAATAAATGAATAGACTATATAATAAATTAAACATGTACATTTTAAAGATGTTCTCTATCCTGCTTGTCAGATTCTTTATTGGCTATCTTTTTATTCTCTTCATTAAAAAATATATTTATTGCTTTATTTTTCATGCATATATAATCTGTTCCTCTCACTTCTCCCCCTCCTGTTTCCATATTGAAAAGACTACAACAACAGAAACAAAAAATAAAGTAAAACTTAAATATGCATAATTCAGCAAAAATAAATTCCTATATCGGTCAATCGGTCAATTAGTCATTCACTCGCTCTCTCTCTCTCTCTCTCTCTCTCTCTCTCTCTCCCTCTCTCTCTCTGAATTTTAAGTTGACCATGTTTGTGGCAGGAGGTAAAGGGAATCTATAGTCTGGACTCATATAAAGCAATGTAAATTAATTTTATCATGAGTAGTGTCATCTCATAAAGTAAAAAGAAGCAATGGAGAATAAAACCAAAGGAAAAAAATAAATCCAAAACCTAAAAAAAAAAAGCTTGGCAACACATCCAGCTAAGCAAAGTCATCCTAAAGACATTTAGGGGAAAAAAAGGAGAGAGGACTGCAAGCAAAAGAAAAATCAAAAAGATTTAGAAAATTTATAACAAATTCAGGGATATAACAAAATCAGGGATAATGGAACCACATCACAAGCCTTGAAGTCCTCAAAGAGAAATTAGAAATGACACTAAAGGGGACAGAGGTAGGAAAAGTAGCTGGACTGGGATCAAGAATATAGAGAGGTACAAATATAGAGAGGAAAACAAGCTGGAGGTAACAAAATTGTGAGGATTTCAAGGAATTAATTTACAAAGTATCTGAAGGAGGGGAAGGTACTAAAGATCAGGAAAAAAAATCTCAGTCCTGATAGATTTTTTCATTGATTTATAAACCTCCCTCTCCTCTATGCAAAATCCTCATGAGAGTCATCTATGCATAAATTGAATGGAGGACATCCTCAGTGTGAATAGTTGTAGCAAACAACTAGGATTTGAGAAACAATATTCAACACTGAAGTATAGAAAGAATATAAGAAAATGAAAGATTTCGTCGTGTATCATTCATTCATTCATAATATAATCAACATCCATTTATCAAGATTATTGAAGTTGTTTTGGAAGATGTAACAATAGAAATAACTCTATATGATGAACCTCTGATAATAAGCATCTTGGAAGACATAAAACAAAATGATATGTCTGGCTGAAAGCATTCACTGCTGAAATGATTCAGCACAGAGTCCATGGTGAGGAAGGATTTCCTGTGGATGGCAAGGTTCTCCAAACATTACTGTTTTCAAATGATATTGTTACATTAAACCCCAAGACACCCCAGAGTCTCTGTGCAAAGATTTGTTATCACTCAAAGGAGTTTGGTCTGTCCAGGAACCAAATGGTTTAAATATATCTGTTGCCCAAATTTCAAGACCCATTTGAATGGGCACCCTGTACAGTTTATCCAATGGTACAGATGGACAATAAGCTTGGCATAGAGTTAAAAAAGAAGAGAAATTCAGGTTAGAATGTTTTGGGGAAATTGCAAAGCACAGACCCTTGGCTCTTCATAAATGAGGAAAGGGGGATTGACCAAAAGGAGTTCGGACTTCTGAGCACATATGTTCATAAGGAATCTTTAGGAAATGTACAATAGAATGTCCTGTACTACAGAGTACTTGGGAAGGATTGTGACCATTTCCTGTTTGCTTATTGAATGATGATGAAAAGTCTTTTAACCGGCTGCAGAATTTGAATTGAATATGCATTCAGAAGACTCCAAGGGAGAAGAATGTCTCCTTCCTGTTGACAAGAAGGTGTAAAGACGACACTCTAGGTTCTTGTAGACTACTGAGGAAGGGGGAAGGGGAGAGGGCATCCTATCCATAAATGACCTTCATCTCATTGGGACAGTCCGTGAGTAAATGGCAAGCAAGCCTGTGTCTTGGATGGGGTCCCCTCTTGCCGTGTCATCTTTTCTTTGATACAATGCTTTGTCTCAAAAGGCCAGAAAAGCCAGCCCAGGAAGAAGCCAGACCCGAGGGACCGCCTGAATAACCTGGCCTAGCAATAGATAGAACAGACAACTGATTTGCTGGGTCCTGCAAACAAAGGAACAACTTGCCCTCAGTTATCCCCCTCCTGGAAGCCAACTCAGGAGTGGAAATGTTGGTGATAATCACTTTATAGTGGTACCCACTCTCCCCTAAAATCAAGGTTGTAGAGGAAGGAGTGTGCTCTGGTTGGGGATTGGGGGAAAGGGATATATTTGAACTTCTAATCTCTGATATCACTAGGTCGTCTTGATAAATATTTCTTTGTTAAAAAAAAAAAGCTAATTGATGTCACTTTGTAAATTGATATTGAAGAGACACCAATTGTTAAACTGAAAATAGAGTGTAAATCACAAGAATCAACTATTCTGAGGAGCTATTAACTGGTACTAGCAAATGATATTGGGGAAAATATACTGGAATTGTACTCAAACTGATAGTATTCAAGGAAAAATACACTCAAGGGTACCCTTTGATAGCTAGGGGAGAGATGCAGCCAGTTGTGATCAGGGAATCTAACATGCAAGTGTGCTTGTGGGTGGAGAGATTAATTCCAAAATCCCATTACAACACCATAGGCTCATCTTTTCAACATCAATTTTACTAGCATTGCTGTATGGCAGTAAAAACTAGAATAACACTGTTTCTGAAAAATTAGAGATGGGTGTCATCCTGAGGATAATGGAAAGGGAAAGGAAAAGGGGGGGGGGAGGTCCCAGGATGTTGGATGTTGGCAGACTCCTATGGTGAACTTGTGGAGAAATGTGGATGAGGTTAGGAAGACACTGAATGGTTGTCACTTGCATTAGTAGAATGAACACCTGAATATACACAATCACAGATTTGAGGACGAATGAGAGATTTTAGCATACAAACTTCAGACAAAGTATAGGTCCTCAAATTAGTCACATAATCATCTTGACACAACTTAATATGTAAACTAGACCCTTTTAGTTTCAAATTGTTTGATTTCCAGACAGTTTGACTATATGTCTTCATCTTGGACCTAATGAAACTAAGTCCTTTACGGCCAGGTTCCAAATACATTCCCCCAATCCAAACCCAAATTATACTTTTTTGCATATGCTTGAAACTCAACCTGTTACCAAACCCCTGGAGTCTTCAAACCTGGAACCTTTTCAAATTTTTTCCTAAAGGATTTTCCTCCCTTGGTCAGCTCCCACATTTTCTCACTATAATTGTAAACCAGTCTTTTCTCTCTATACTTCTAGTAGTTTCTATTAAACATTATACTTACAGATTCTAAATGCAATTCAGTTCACCCCTTCTTTCCCTAAACTCAATTTTTCCTTCTTTATTCCTGACCCCATATGGTACTGGAGCTCCTTTCACCTGTCTTTGTGTTCTATTTCTACCCTGTTTGTTCCTGGATCTTCATTAAACACTCACTATACATACATATATATATGCGTCTCTGTGTGTGTGTATGTGTGTGTATATATATATTATGTATAATATATATAATACATATACCTATATATTGATAATAAAGAAACATAAAGTGAGTTAGTTTAACATGTATGTTTGTTCATGCATGTGTATATGTGTGTATTATATACTATATATAGGATATATGTAGTATTATATGTATATCTAGATATATAGATAGTGAGTGTTAGCTTAATGTGTTTGTCCATGTAAATGTATGTATATGTATATATACACACACACACACACATTATTTAATTATGTTATAGTTGTGACTGACTCTTCTTGGCAGAGTTATTGGAGTGGTTTACCATTTCCTTCTCATCTCATCTTACAGATGAGAGACATAAAGCTAATAGGTATCAAATTTGAACTCAGATCTACCTAACTCCAGGCCAGCATTCTATCCACTGTACCACCTAGTTTCCATGTGTGTGTGTGTGTGTGTGTGTGTGTGTGTGTGTGTGTATGTGTGTGTATGTGTGTATGTGTGTAAATATGTATATGTGTATATAAGTGTATGTAGAAATATAGATATATACATATATTAGTGAATATGTATATTAATACAATGTATTATACATGTATATAGAACATCCATGAGTGTTTACATATAATGTGTACATTTATTTCATGTGCATGTGTGATATTTGGTCATTATAGTTAGTTGATACATTTACAAAACATGATTGGGGAATTGAGGAAGAGGCAGAGGTATAAAGGAAAGCTTGGACTTTAAGAATTAAGACACCTCAGTTCAAATCCCTGCTTTGCCACTGACTAGTTACCTGACATTGAGCAAATCATTTGTGTAACCTATTGCCCAGAACTACAGCTCTGGGTTCCATGAACTTTATAAATTAGAGACTTTTCAATAATGAATAATCTCTCTAACTTGCCCCACCCCAAAACTTCTCTGGGTAAATCTAAAGTTGGTTCATTTTTAGCTCTTTCTAACTATTCTCAGCTCCCTTGAAAGTACTGTTAGCAAAACATGGAGCACAAAACAAGTTTATTTTACACAATAAAAAATAATAGTAAGAACTTGTTTCTTAGCCAGATACAGTTAAGAAAACTTCCTTCTAATAGATACCCCTCCTTTCACAGTCATTTTAACTCTGCATGCCAGTGTGTGACTAATCATTCAAATGTATAAATCACTTAAGATTGTCAATGAGTCTAGAAAACCATCAATAGGATAAGTACCAATTTTCTATTCTATGCTCCAGACTTGTACCACTACTCTGGTTCTGTAATATTCTCAAACATAGAAAGAACTTGGAATGTCTAGAAAAAGTATCATTCCTCCATCTGTCCTACACAACCTGTAGGACTGGCAGTACCAGTTAAGGACAAGAATCATGTTCAATCTTTGTTATAGTTCTATGCTTCATTGCTTTTGGTTTCAGTCCCTTCACTGGTCATTGTTTCCCTGTCATATGGAACTCTCTCCTCTCTCTGATGAACCACTGCTCTTCAAGCTCTGCCTCCAAATATTTCATTTTTTCCCCCAGCCTTCTTGCAGCTCAACAGAAGCATAGGTAAAAATTCTTGTGCCTGCACTGGTACACTGTTGGAAGAGCTATGATTTTGTCCAATCATTCAAGAAAACAATTTGGAACTATTATTGCCCTTCTTCAAAAAAAAAATCAATAAATTATGCATACTTTTGCTTCAGTAATACCATTTCTAGGTATTACTAGAGATCAAAGAAAGAAGAAAAGGACATGTGTACAAAAATATTTGTAGCAGTTCTTTTTTATTGTAGCAAAGAACTAGAAACTTAAAGGGGAAAAACAAGAGAAACAAGGGGGTGCCCATCAGTTGAGAGTGACTGAATAGATTTAGATAAGCTACCATCCTCCCCCTGTCTGCAGTTCAGCAACACCTAATCTATTGCTTGAAAGTTCCAATGTTCCTGCACCTGTCCTCCACTGTTGCATCCATTTCTTGTGACTATTGCTACTCCCATAGCTACCATCTATTTCTCAAAACTGATATTGTTGTTGCCCCCACCACCACCATGCCACTTACCTCTTACTCAAAGTGCTACAACTTTTTTAGAATAAAAAATTGGGAATAAACTCACAAAAACTTATAGATATACATTTCAGTTAATAATATTATGACAAAAAGGCAACTGACTACTATCAATTCACCATTAAAGGTGCTTTTTAAGACTGAAGGTAAAGCAGAAATTTGGAAAAATTCTGGTTTGACTTGAAGCAATTTAAAGAATTCATATGTCCCTACACTCTTAAATATTTAATTCTTATAAAGTAGATGAAGATTATTTTTCCTAAACCATTATAAAAATTCCATTTCTTTACTAGATTTGAGAGCAGCTTTGCCTACAAATCCAGTTTCTGATCTCTATATTTCCAGAAGGACCATAACATTTTTTCTGCTTTTACTAGCTGTATTCTGTCTTTCAATGCAGAGTTCAAAAAAACTCTAAAAATAACTGACTATAATTATCTTTCCATTTATCTAGAAATAAACATAGATTTTTAAATTTACCCTCCTATCCTTCAGTATTATTACAAATTCGCACGATCTTGAGTAACTATAGATAGATATGAGTGCTAATGTACTCGTTCCTATGCTGACATATATTTTATTCACTGCAGACCCATATGCATAGCAATATTTCTCCCCTTCTCCCTGGCTCCTGCTCCTCAGATCATTTCTCAAAACTGTATTTAAAAAAAAAACAGCTGTATTTTAGAGGTAGAAAGAGCTTGGAACTTGACATTCAAGATTCAATTTGGGGGTAGCTAGGTGGCACAGTGGATACAGCACCTGCTCTGGGTGTCAGGAAAACCTGAGTTCAAATCGAACCTCAGACATTTAATAATTAGCTAGTTGTGTGGCCTTGGGCAAGCCACTTAACCCCATTGCCTTGCAAAAGCCTAAAAAAAAAAAAGAATCAATTTGCACCTAGGTTATATCACTGATGACTTGTGCATCCTTCATTAAGTCACTTAACTTTTCTAAGCATTACTTTCTTATTCCCTAAAATATAAGACCAGGGATAACTAGGTGGCATAATGGATAGAGTTCCTGAATCTGAAGGCAAGAGAACTTGAGTGCAAATGAAGCCTTAGATACTTTTAGCTGTATGAACTTGAGCAAGTCTCTTGATCTTGTTTGTCTCAGTTTCTTCATCTTTAAAATGAGCTGGAAGAGGGGTGCCTAGTTGGTGTAGTGGATAAAGCACCAGGCCTGGAGTCAGGAGTACCTGGGTTCAAATCCAGACTCAGACACTTAATAATTACCTAGCTGTGTGGCCTTGGGCAAGCCACTTAACCCCGTTTGCCTTGCAAAAACCTAAAATAAAATAAAATAAAATGAGCTGGAAAAGAAAATGCCAAACCACTTCAGCTTCTTTATGAAGAAAACCACAACTGAAACAAACAATAAAAAACAACATCCAAGTTTTCTTCTGGCTCTAAATCCTACAGTCCTTCTTCTACTTATCCTCAGTTCCCATTTCTTTCCAACTTGAGTCCCCCTAACTTTCTCTCTTTGGCTCCTAGCCTGGTTTATCTGTACAGAGGACTCAGCCCCAGGAAAGTAACTAGCAAGCTTATCCTTCAGGCTCCTTGTCTGGGATAAAGCTAGTCTTATGGATGGTTATCAGAGTTAGGAGTTACAGGTATTCATTAAATGCAACTTCACCCTTAAACACCAATGGACTAAGCAAAGTATAAACTCATGGGCCTCAGTTTACTTTTTTAAAGAAAATATTATAAGATCCAATGAAGTAAAATATATTACTCAAAGAAAAATTACAAAATGGTAGGAATCATGTTTCATTTCCTATATCAGGAATAGACAAAATCATATAAAGTAGAATCTGAGGATCTATCTCCCTGTTCCTAACTAGCTGACCTTCCAAATCCACCTGCAATAGTAAAACCTTTATAGTTAATTTGGATATTTCTAATAGTCATTTTGACTATTTGATCAAAATTCCCAAATAATATTATTTAAGTCTTCATTTCAGTCTTCATTATTTCATGCAAGTCTTTCCATATTTTTCTAAGATCACTGAGCTCATCATTTTTTATAACACAGCAATATTGCATCACAATCATATACCACAACTTGTTCAGCCATTCCTCAATTGATGAGCATCCCGGCAATTTCCAGTTCTTTGCCACCACAAAAAAAGCTGCTACAAAATTTTAGAATTTATAGCTTTTTTTTTTACATTCTCCATAATCACCCTTGGAAATAGACCTAATAGTGGTATTGCTGGGTCAAAGGGTATAGGCAGTTTAACAATCTCTTTAAGCATAATTCAATAAATTAAAAATTAAAAATAAAACTCCTAGTCTATGATGTGAATTTTACTGAGTACTCAATATGAAGAGGAGCTTTTGATGATTCCCTTTTTTGACCACTGGGTAAAATTTAATACACATACCACTGGGCATAAAAAACCAAAAAATGAAATAATTTCTGCCTTCAAAGAACTTATGTCTACTGGGGAATTACAACATGTAACAGATAAACGGAGACTAAGAAATTGGAGCAAAAGAGAGCAATAGAAATGTGATGGTTGAGAAAAGGCTTTATGCTAGAAGATGGCAATTAAACTGAGTCTTGAAAAGTACTGAGATGCATTTCAGCAAAGAAGACTTCTTCTGCCAATACAAAGAGGTGAGAAATGAAATTCTGAGTGTAGCAAACAGTAGTCCAGTTTGGTAGGAATATAGAATACAGAGTACACAAAGATAATACCTAGAAAGGTAAATTAGAGTGAAGTTGGAGAGAACCTTAAATACTAAGCACAGATTTATATTTTGTTCTATACACAATAGAGAACCACCAATGATTTTTGAACAGGGAAGAGATATGGCTATCCCTCTGCCAGATTATTTTGGTAGTTGAGTGAAAGAAGGTTTAGAAAGGAGAACGAATATAAATACAGATACCAAATACTGTTATCTAAGCCCTCCCCCCCTGCCCATTTCCAATGTCTGAAATTATTTCATTAAAGATTTTATACCTTTTAAATTGGTTCTGGACTAAAGTACACATAATCTAAGAAGTATAATCCATTAAGATTTATCAATTCTTAATACCATTGTGTAAATAGTTTATCAATTTTTTTCACAGTATTGCTAAGTAAAGACTAGGGTAGTCAGGTATGACAGAGCAAGGCTGCTAATCTCTACCTCACAATCTTTTCCCTAAAGCTAACATCTTGGGCCTCTATCAGTGGTATGTCCCCTCTACCCTAGTGTGAGCTACCAGTTAGTGACTAGTACTCCAGTTCTATTCAATCAATCAGCACTTACAAAGAGTCATTTACTTCAAAGACAAAGCAAGAAAAAAAATTACAAATATTTTACTTCAAGGATATACACTCCCCTACATCACCTTGTTCTCTTTTTTTAACTTTATTTTTGAATTTTACAATTTTCTCCCTAATCTCAATTCCCTCCCCCCCACAATCCCCATAGAAGGCAGTCTGATAATCTTTACATTGCACCCTGTCTCTTAAGAGAGTAGGCTCACTCTTAGTTTAGCTTATACACATCGTTAATCCCACCAAGTTCACATCCAATTACTAACAAATGAAGACCAGCTTCAGCCACTGCTGGGTTGGATACTTAAGGATGTTCCACCCTCCTTGAGATACAGATGCTGAACTATCTACAAAAACTCAGTACAAATGGAACTCCCAAGCACTTGGGACCTAACTCTCCTGACCCTTTAAAACTCCAAAATTTGAAGCTTCCAGATCAATCCCCATTACTTAAATGAGAGAATAAATGCTGAGACAGTCAGAGAATCAAGGCCTATTTAATTGGGGATATGTACTGATCATGGAGGAAGAGAATCTAAGAGTTTTCCCCCTCACAAAATTGTTTCTCAAAAGAAACTATGAGCAAAGAAGTCAAACCAAGATAGAGATCCACCAAAAGAGAGGGTCAAGGTCAACTGGAACCTTTTGAAAGCATCCTTTGTTTGATTAGTAGACCAAAGTCATTTACAGAATGATCAGCCCAAGTCATTTCCATTCATGTCATCATGACTCCCCTAAAAAACTGGCTTCCTATCCTCTTCAATATAGGCAGTATCGGGGTGGCTAGGTGGTGCAGTGGATAGAGCACCGGCCTTGGAGTCAGAAGTACCTGGGTTCAAATCTGACCTCAGACACTTAATAATTACCTAGCTGTGTGGCCTTGGGCAAGCCACTTAACCCCATTGCCTTGAAAAATCTAAAAAAACAAAAACAAAATATAGGCAGTATCATCGGAGGCATTCCATGAATATGATCTGTTATGCCAAAAGATTTTACATTCTCCATATAAATTTATTCTCTGGGGTTAAGCCCCCAGCTCCCTCAACTTCCATTCCCATTCCCTTGTCCCTCATGCTTCTGGAGTAAACCTGTGGGTTTAAAGTCTGTTTCTAATGTCACTGTTCATAAATTCCCCCTTGTGCACATCCCCTAGTGTTCATCAATTGTTATCAATTAGCCAATCATGTGACCTTTTCTTTAGACATTTTCTTTAATCCTCATTAACTCTCAAAATTCCTCCTAAAAATTTATATGAAGGAGATATAGTAATTATAGCTATATCCAAAGGATAAGAACCAAGAAGTCTAAGGTAACAACCTCATAAACTAATAGCAGAGAAGTCCAATATCTAATCCCTAATGTGCTCCCCAATAAACTGTCCCCATAGTCTGACAGGGTAACAAAACCAAGCACTAGGGCTGGTCTTCTGGGATCCTCACATCAGTTCCTTTACTTTTGCTGTAAACTCTGCTATCATAGTCTGCACTGCTGTTGCCCCACCATTCTGTGACAACATAAAGCAGACTTCCACTCCCTACCCCCTGACCCCCAGGCCACCCCACCTCAGAGGAGATAAAAGTATATAAAAGCAAAAGTAGTACTTTAGCTGGGCAATGAGTACTATAACAACAAACTACTAGAAAACAAAGAACAAAGGAAAAAGAGCAGGATGCCAACAGGGATGAATAAGTAAGGATGCTTCACCAAGACCAAATGAAAGGGAAATGGCATAAACTGTAACCATTTCCATACCAACTCCCCCAGAAATTACTGGACAAGAACTCTATCTAATGAAAAGTGAATTCCCCAATATGGGAGGAAGCTGAGATAGCCTTGAGTTCTAGCCCTCATACCATAAAAGAGGAAAGAGTCAGAAAGAGAGTAATGGGGGTGGCTAGGTTGCACAGTGGATAGAGTACTAGCCCTAGAGACAGGAGTACCTAGGTTCAAATCTGACCTCAGACACTTAATAATTACCCAGCTGTGTGGCCTTGGGCAAGCCACTTAACCCCATTTGCCTTGCAAAAACCTAAAAAAAAAGAGAGAGAGTAGGGAGAGAGAGAGAGAGAGAGAGAGAGAGAGAGAGAGTAATAGAATAATATTAGGAGGCAGAAGACTGAAATAACCAAAGCTTTCAGGAAGAAGAAAACTCAGTTAAAAAGCTATAGCAAATGCTAATGAATCAACAGGGAATATGGCTTCCAAGATATCTAAATAATTTTAAACAGCTCTAAATAAATGTCTCAGGACAAAAAAAAAAAATTAAATGAACATCTATTCAGGCAAAGGACCTTGTAGAATACCAAGAGAGCATGTAACAACAGTAGGCTTTTCCCAAATTATTTGAGAGAAATAAGAACTACAAAAGCAGAATTTATGACCTAAATAGCAGAAATAAATAACAAAATAGGAAAAACTTGAATCATGGTGATAAGTTTCTCCAAAAAACAAAAGAAAGAATAACAGATCCAGGATAAAAAAAAATAGAGAGAAGTAAAGGAAAATGTGGAAGAAGAAAAGCCAAAAATATATATTTATTGAAAGTACATAAGATGGGGAGCAGAGCCAAGATGGAGGCAGGAGAAGAGCCTCTCTTAGGTGCTCTCTCTCCAAAATATTTCAAAAACCTTAAAATTATGACTCTAACTAACTTTTCGAGAGACAGAACCCACAGAAAGATCCAGTGAGGCAGTTCTCCATCCCAAGATAACCTGGAAAATAGTGGGAAAACTCTGTTCCACAGGTTAGAGGGGCAGCCCACTAGAGCAAATGAATTTCAGCCTCCCAGGAACAGCCCCAGGGTACCTGGGAGTGCCCCGAGCAGAAGCAGTTTCCTAACCTGCACCCCAGGGAGTGCCAAGCACAACTTGGAAGATCAGTAGGGAGACCTCTGCCAGAATATGAGTGTGAAGCCTAGGCCCTCAACATGGTTGCAGCACTCAGCATGGCCACAGCAACCCAGATCCAAGAAATGGAAGCAGGCCTGGGGACAGGAGTAACCCAGTGCCCTGAATGCTCAGCCCACTGAAGGTAAGGAGACTTCCGAGGTCTATTCTCTGTCTCTGGAACAGGACTCCAGGGCTCTGACCACATTCAGATCCTGATTGCAGTCTAGGCCCCCATAGAGCAGGCCCCCCCGTTTCATCCTCGTGGCAGTGGGGTGCACTTGTGGCCATTCACAAACCAGGATAACAATCAGAGTCTTACACACTGAGGTCCTTGTGGGGGTGTCCTAATAAAACTCAAAAGCTCAGGAAGCACCCCAAAACCAGGCACAGGCTGGGGAAATGAGTAAACAGAAAAAAAAAAAAAGAACCAGACCATTGACAATTACTTTGTCTATGATCCCAAGGAGGATCAAAATACTCAATCTGAAGATGAGAAAGTTCAAGCTTCTGCATCTAAAGACTCTGGGAAAAATAGAAGTTGGGCTTAGGCTATGACAGAGATCAAAAAAGATTTTGAAAATCAAGTAAGGAAGATAGAAGAAAAATTGGGAAAAGAAATGAGATAGATGCAGGAAAAACATGAAAACAAAGTCAACAGTTTGGTCAAGGAGATCCAAAAAAATGCTGGAGAAAATAACGTTAAAAACCAGCATAAGTCAAATGGATAAAACAGTTCAAAAAGTTATTAAGGAATTTGGATCAATGTATACCATGGAAACAATGTAAAGACAGACAAATTACCTTCTGTGGGGAGTGGGGGGAGGGAAATAAGATTAGGGGGAAAATTGTAAAACTCAAAATAAATAAAATCCTTAAAAATAAAAAAAAGGAAAAAAGGTTTTTGAGGAGAAGAATGCTTTAAAAAGCAGAATTGACCAGATGGAAAAGGAGATAAGAAAGCTCTTTGAGGAAAAGAAATCCTTCAGAGGTAGAATGTAAAGGAAGCTGATGACTTTTCAAGAAATCAAGACACAATAGTTCAACACCAAAAAGAATGAAAAATTAGAAGGAAAATGTGAAATATCTCATTGAAAAAACAACTGATCAGGAAAAAAGATTCAGGAAAAATAATTTTAAAATTATTGGGATACATGAAAGTCATATCAGGAAAATAACCTTGACCTCATTTTAAAAGAATTCCTACAGGAAAATTGACCTGATAACCTAGAAGAAGAGGGTAAAATAAAAATTGAGAAAATCCACTGATCTCCCCCCAAAAAGAGATCCAAAAAAAAAAACCCCAACTCTCAGAAATATTATGGCCAAGTTCCAGAACTCCCAAGTCAAAGAGAAAATATTACAAGTAGCCAGAAGGACACAATTCAAATATCATGGAGCTGCAGTCAGGATAACACAGGACTTAGCAGCAACTACATTAAGGGCTCGTTGGGCTTAGAATATAATATTCCAGAAGGCAAAAGATCTTGGAAAGCAATCAAGAATCAACTACCCAGCAAAACTAAACATCCTCTTCCAGGGGAAAAGATGGACTTTCAATGAAACAGGGGAATTTCAGATGTTCCTGTTGAAATGACCAGAGCTGAACAGAAAGTTTGACCTTCAAATATAAGACTCAAGTGAGGCACAGAGAGTGGAGAAGGGTAAATTATGAGAGACTCAATGATGATGAACTACATGTATTCCTGCATGGAAAAATGATACTGATAATACTCATATGAACCTTTTCATTTAATAGAGCAGGTAGGGGGTGACTAGGTGGCACAGTGGATAGAGCACCAGCCCTGGAGTCAGGAGTATCTGAGTTCAAATCTACCCTCAGACACTTAATAATTACCTAACTGTGTGGCCTTGGGCAAGCCACTTAACCCCATTGCTTTGCAAAAAAAGAAAATAACACTCAACCTCATAGAGCAGGGTGGAAGGAGCTTTTATAGATGTAGCACAGGAGAAAGCTGAATTTGAAGATATAATATATTGTAAAAATGGAGTCAATGGCTAAAAGGGAAAGGTACTAGGAGTAAGATATAGGAGAGGGAGAATAGGCTAAAATATTTCATACAAAAGATATTTTTTTTTTTGCAATGAGTTTTTCCAGTGGTCTGGAAGGGGGAAGGCAAGGGTGAATGAAGGAACCTTTACTCTCATCAGAAATGGTTCAGAGAGGAAACCTCATGCATATTCAATAGGGTATAGACATCTAGAGAAAATAGGAGAGAAGGGGGACAGGGGGAAGGGGGGGAAATGTGAGTGATAGAGGAGAGGGTAAATCATAGGAGAGAATAGTCAGATATAACACATTTTCTTTTTTACTTTTTTCAAGGTGCTGGGAATGGGTGGCCTGTCCGGGACCCATGGGGCCAGGTGGTTGCTAGGTCTCTGGGGTGATATGTGGGCTTGGGGCCTCTTAGCTCTGTCCCATGTGCCACTCAGCTATCCTACTGCACATTTTAGAAGAGGGACAGAGTGAAAGGAGAGAAAAAATATAATAGATGGTAGTGGGGAGGAGTGGATAAAGGGAATTATAATCAGCAACAGCAACTGTGGAAAAATATGGAAGTAACTCCTGTGATGGACTTATGATAAAGAATGTGATCCACCCAAGACAAAGCTGATGGTATCAGAACACAGACTGAAACACAGTTTTTTCTCTTTCTTTTACTTTATTTCTCATGAAGTTTTATATTTTGTCGGGGAGGAGTATTATGTTTACTCTTAAACAAGAGTATTTTAGTAATAAAGAAAAAATCTTCATCTTGGCATGAAATGTGACTGGCAGTTAGGATTTCAATGGATATTGAATGGTGAGGTCAGAGGGGTATTTCATTAAATCAAGTATTGTATATGTATTATGCTAATTAAATTTAGTGGAATTCACAAAAAAAAAGTATATAAGATCACTCTCCAAGCAAAGCATATTGGTCTCAGATATAGGCTTCATTGAGAGAGTTTAAGAAGCATAGATTAAGGGGCAGCTAAGTGGAGCAGTGGATAGAGCACTGGCCCTGGAGTCAAGAGGACCTGAGTTCAAATGTGACCTCAGACACTTAATAATTACTTAGCTATGTGACCTTGGGCAAGCCATTTAACCCTGTTGCCTTAAAAGCAAATATAAAAGAATCATAGATTAATTAGCTAACTGGACCTAATTAGCTTTTTAAAAAGATATCTACTAAAATGATTCAGTTCTAACTGGAACATATAGAATCTAAGTTCATAGAGAGTCAAGGGGAAGGCTGGCTCAAGTGTAGAACACATGAGGAAGTCAAAGACATTCCTAGAAGTCCTTTACGCTAGAAGACTTTCTTGTTCCTTCTTTGTGCCTTCATTACATTTTCCTTAGGCATAAGACCATTTTCTATCTCATAGAGTCCTAAAATTGTCTGTCCTCAGTAGGTTTAGTTTTTCCTCAATTCCTAATGTAAACACTGCCATCCATTATTCCAAGGACACTGCTTAGACACCCAATGCAACTCCAAAATCTTATGATCTTTTAAAGTTCTAAATATCACCTTCTGGGGAAGGGGTGAAAAAAGTACTCCCTCACAGAGAGACTTGACTAACACTTCTCTCTTCTTTAGATTGGCTGGTCCCTCAAATACTCAAGTTCTAAACTGTTTTGCTATTTTATACAAGTCCTAAAAAGCAAGATTGAGTTTCTCAGACCAATATACTTCTGTGTAGCACCATTTAATTTCATCCTGTGGCTTTCACTCCTTCCAAATTAAGAATTTTTCACTAGTTAGGTACCTTTGATGGATTAATTGGTCTAATAAAGTTGTTCTCAGTTGATTAAGGAAGTTACTTTAAGTGGGATGGGGTAACTGATTAATTCAATCAACTTCTACTCTGACAAACCCAAGAATAGTGTGAGCACATGGATATCTGCTCATTTATGTACAGTCATTTTCATCCCTTGTAATAGGCAGGCTCAGGACAATTTACTAAAAGCTTTTTCTGTCTGTTTACCTCTTAAATAAGTTGTCAAATAAGTAGCTGTTAGCTCATTTCAAGGGAAATGAATGTTCATGGAGTCCTTCAGGAAGTACTCACCTTACTTCTATGTTGTTTCAAGATGGATTAGAAATACAGTCCTTTTGAATAAGCTTAGTGCTTGGCTCAGAACACTTCTTTGGTAAACATCATCTATTACATAAACCAAAGGCCAGGGATATTTAGGGCAATTCCTCCATAATTTCTAAATTACATCTTTCAACATCAGACTTCTCTCTACATTCAAATCATCCACACTCCTTTCACTAATCTCCTGTGGTCAGTAAGACAGCTGATCAGAGTTAGGCCTTTGGTTGTGTGACAATAGAATCTCTGTGTGTGCTCTCCACAGCAAAAGTCAACTGCTATGTTTCTTCTACTCAGTACATGTTGATGAGTGGGGTCCTCATATTAAGGATGGAAGGAATATGAAGATTACTCTCAGATGCTATGTAAGTAACTTGGACTACTGATAAATGTTTCCTCCAAACAGAACAGATGAAATAGTTGCATAGGAATGAACATATTAAAGTACAAATTTTTCAATGTGGAATAGGGATAAAAACAACAAACCAAACCTGGTTTTAGAGACTTTTGACCTGGACTTCAGTCAGTCTTGGTTCCGCCACCTACTATCCCTCCAGCTGTGGGAAAACCATTTAACATCTTAAGTCTTAGTTTTCTCATCTGTGAAGAGTTGCCTATTATTATTTGTCCATTGAGCAATCCCACTATTTTGTACACTTGTTACAGGAGAAGAGGAAAGAGAGGGAGATTTCAAAAAGCATTTATAAGTGCTTACTATGGTGATACTTAATAGGGATATGAAGACAAAAAGCAAACAGTCCCCACCCTCAAGGAGCTAACAAATGGACTAGAAGCTATTAGAAGAAAGTCTACCATGAACAGACCTGGACTCTGTGGCTTGACAGTAATTATGCATCCTCATTTATAGAGGCTGGTCTGAGCATGTTTCTGAGTATAGTCCAAAAGAGTCATATATTTATGTACATTTGTTCAACCTTGTCCAGGGCCTCTTTTGAGCTTTTTAATAGATGAGAAGAGAGGAGGGGACTGAAAATTGAGGTAAAAAGCCAAAATTGAGGTAAAACACCATGAATACTTTCAACCCTTCTGTCCTTATCAATCTGTCTCAATTGACATCCTATATACATTGTTTTGAGGTTCAAAGCTACTTTTGAGCAATACCTAAAGCCACACCTACATGTTGATTCTAGTCCAATCCCATGATTCTTTCAGCCTCAATATTGCTGTCTCCATATTAATGAAGAATGAATAGTAAAATCTCTGGATCCAGTTCCATTACATTACTATCCCAATGAGAAATATACAGGATTTTAGATTTAGCCCCCTAGAGATAATACATAAAAGACCTCGTCTAATCCCTTCATTTTAAAGATTGGGGAAATTAGGTCCCAGTTTGGTGAAGTTACTTGCCAAAAAAGTAAAGTGATCAAGCCCAAGATTAGAACCCAGGTCCTCTAACTCCATATACAGAGCTCCTTCCACTGTATCATGCTGCTACCAAGGGTATTTTTTTTTTCCATTTTCTACATTATATATAACATTTAAATAGAAGATATAATAATTACCTTTTAAATAAACATTCTTTACAAATCAAGATAGAATCATTTTAATACAGCTTGATAGAATTCAAAAAGACAATCAATGCAATGTTTGAATAATACAAGGCAGCCTGTTCTAGTACAAAGTACAAGATTTGGGGTGATCTGAGTGACATTGGACAATAGCCTCTCTGGTCCTCAGTTTCCCCAGGTCTCCAACCTTCCTTCCAGTTTTAAATCTATAATCCAATGATAAATATTAAAGCTGCCATCAATTTGTCACCCCTGGGCTACAAATAAATGGGTGTTAAAAGCATGTAGACAAATTTTCATTAGCTAAGCAATGTTGAATAATGAAAAGAGGAGAGAGAGGCACTCCACTTCCCAGCGGCAACAGGATCTGTCAGATTGCCACAATCACAGCAACATTTTACTGGGTGCTGTGTACAAAATTGCTAGGACATGACATTCACTTCTGAAATTAAGCCTTCTCAATTGGGTTTTTCTGCCAAAGAAGTGAGGGAAAGAAATGTCTAATTTTAATTTAACACTAAATCCAAAGGCAGTACAGCTGTTGTATTTGGGCTGTTGAGCTCAGCTGTTTTGTTCTGAGAGAGGCACAGCTGCCTTTTGATGTTGCCTGTTATTCAAGACTGCTCTCATAGAACAAGGTTTAAATGTATAATGAGAAGCACTACATAGGAAGCTCACATGTCTCTGATGTGCTCAGTTTCCTTTTTTTTTTTTGCTGCAGTTTCATTTTTTGGCCATGATCTTTCAGTTCCAACATGGGCTAATGTAATTTCCTTGGTTTTTTAGTCCAGAATTATGCTCTTGAGAGCATCTTCTCTTATTTAGATCACGAGAACTTATAGCTTGAAGGGGCCTTAAAGTTCTCCTATTCCAACCCTCTCCTTGTCTGAGTGAAGTCCAAAAGTCCAGTGACTTGTCCAAAGTCACACAGCTTGTTCATAGAAGATCTGGAACAGAGCCAACATCTTCTCATCTTTTATCTTCTAGGTCAGCATTGTTTCTATAACTCTAAATGCTGTCTTGGACAATTTTTTTCCCAGTTTTTATTTAAGTCTTCTCCCTCCATCCCCATCCTGCTTAAAGTTTCTTTTTCTTCACCAATGGTTTTCACATTTACTGATCATTTTCTTTTCCTCTGCTCAGATTATACAATCATCCATTAAAAAGGGTGTACATAGCTGTTTTTGATGAGTTCAAATGTCCAAGGTCACAAAAACTACTGAAGAAATGGACAGAGATGATAAATGAGCTAGGATTAGTGATCTTCAAAGGACTACATGAATTTGAGACAAGCTGCTTGACTAGAAAAGGGCAAAATAATCCTAATGTTAAAAAAAGAGGAAGGGAAAGGGATATTGAATGGAGATGAGGAAATTGTGACAGTATCAGGAAAGAGAACTTGACTGCTGGCAAAATTCTAGAACATTTTGTTAATGAACATATTATATTTTTATAGTTTTAATGAATGGAGGGAAAGGATGAAGTAATCTTCTAAACCAGATTTGAACTCAGATCCTTCTGATTTTAGGGTCAGTGTTCTACCCACTATGCTATCTAATAATGTTTGTCCTTCATCTTATTTTTTTTAATTTTATTTTATTTAAGGTAATGGGGTTAAGTGACTTTCCCAAGGTCACACAGACAATTATTAAGTGTTTGAGGTCATATCTGAACTCAGATCCTTCTAATTTCAGGGTTGGTGTTCTACTCACTGTGCCATCTAATAATGTTTGCCCTTTGTTTTCTTTTCTTTCTTTTTTTTTTTTTTTAGGTTTTTGCAAGGCAATGGGGTTAAGTGGCTTACCCAAGGCCACACAGCTAGGAATTATTAAGTGTCTGAGACCAGATTTGAACTCAGGTACTCCTGACTCCAGGGCTGGTGCTTAATCCACTGCGCCACTTAGCCGCCCCTGTCCTTCATTTTCAAAGACCATGACATCAGGGAGGTGATACCATGAAAAGTACATGAATTGGATTTGAGTGAGGTGATGTTGTGCTAAGTCAGCAGCCTTACTATCTCCCCGGGAACCCTCTGAGTCCATTGGCAGTTATGGATCAAGTTAACTGGATCTGACCCTGTATGTGAGACAATCAGGGTTAAGTGACTTGCCCAAGGTCACTCAACTAGTAAGCAGCAAGTGTCTGAGGTCAGATTTGAACTCCAGTCCTTCTGATTCCAAAGTCAAAATATCTATCTGCCCCCTTAGCTGCCCCCTAGGCATGAAAGTACAAGATGGGATAGCATGCAGAACCAACATCAGGGAGGTCAGCTAGAACACAGAGAACATGAGGGGTACGTAATGTACAATCAGTCTGGAAAAATTAGCTTGACCCAGATTGGGAAAAACTTTAAATGCCAAACAAAGGAGTTTGTATTTAGAAAGCCAATGGGCTAAGTGCATGGCATGATCAGACATGTACCTTAAGCATATCAATTTTTCATCTGTGTGGAACATGAATTGAAGAGGAAAGAGGCTGGATACAAAGAGATCAGTTAGGAGGCTATCGCAATATTACAGGCAAAAAATGATGAAAGAGATCATGAAAAAGGGTAAAAAACCAACATGTACAAAAGTATTCATAGCAGCAAACAATTGGAAATAAAGAGGATGACAATCAATTGGAGAATGACTGAACAAACTGTGGTACATCATTGTGATGGAACACTATTATTCTATCAGAAATCAGACTTCAGAATAGCCTGGAAAGACTTGCGTGAACTTGTGCTGAGTGAAGTGAGCTGAACCAGAATTACATTATATATACTAACAGCAACATTGGATGATGATCAATTATGATGGATGAATGAGAGTGAGGAGTTGGATGGAGATGATTCCTGGGTTGTAAGCCTGAGGAACTGGAAGAATTTCTCTCCCTCAAGAGGAATAGTAGTTGTTTTTAGGGTGAAAAAATGAATTGTTTTGAACATGTTGAATTTGACATATTTATGGGACATTCAGAAAGATCCAGCTAGCAGTTGCAGCTCAGGAGAGAGTGTAATCAATCAACATTTATTAACCACCAACTATATACAAACACAGAGCTAAGCACTAGGAATACAAAGACAAAAAATAAACACTCCCTGACCCCAAATAGTTTAAAATCATTGACTTTGCCTTGACTTTACAAGCCTTGACTGTCAGTCCCCAGTCTCTAGACTGCTCTTCTTCATGTGATTTATATTTTGATCTTTTTAATATTTTTGCTGAATCTACCTTCTCAGGAAATTCTAGATTTAAAAAATAACTTTTAATGTCTCATTTTATTTCTCCCCTGGAAGAATTTTATAACTGAAACTTTTATATAGACATATAAAATTTATAATATTTTAAAACTTTATATTATTATCTATCATTGTTAGTCATTTCAATTGTGTCCAACTCTTTGTGACTCCATTTGGAGTTTTCTTGGCAAAGATATTGGATTGGTTTGCCATTTCATTCTCCAGCTCATCTTATAGAGAGGAGATTGAAGTAAACCAGGTTAAGTGACTGCCCCAGGGTCATTCAGTTAGAAAGTGCTTGAAGCCACAGTTGAACTCAGATCTTCTTGACTCCAGGTCTATCATTCTGTCTACTGCCCCACCTAGCTACCCTATACATTCAAATGTGCATATATATATGTGTGTTTGTGTGTGTGTGTGTGTGTGTGTGGGTATGGATTTTATAATCTATATATTTTCATCTTCAAATTGTATATTACATACACATATATGCCCACATGCATATACAAACATATAAATTCCTAGTCCCCTTATTCTTTTGCTACTTGGTTTTCAATTCTCATAAAACCCTTCAAATTTTTAGATCACTTTGTAACTTTAACAAACCACAGTCAACTATTTAGGGAAAATTATTTAATCAACAGCAAAAAAGGAAAATGTGCCCAAGGCCATAGCAACATACTAAGAATGGACAATTTCTCATAGAGCTAGAATAGAAATGTATTTATCCTGGGATTTTAGGTCAAGAGTCAGTAACAGCTGCCCTCTATACCTTTGCAGTTTATTCAGACTCTAACCAATGGAACCTTTGAATCTTCAAACTTTAGTGACAATAATTGAAGAAGTCTATAACTGTATGTTAATGTATGTTCACTGCAAAGTTTTTTTTTCATAAAATTTCATACTAAAGGGAAAAAAGGGCTCCCCTCATTTTACAGATGAGGAAATAGAGGAAAAGAGAGCTTATGTGATTTGCCAAGATCATACCATGGGTAAAATGGCAGAGCTGAGACTAAAAATATTCTGTTTTCTTTCTTCTACACCAGGTCATGAATCTCTTTCTTCCCTCTCTTCCTTTCTGATTCATATTTGAACCCCTCCAGATCAAATTTTCCCTGCCCTCAGATATAACAATTAGCTGATCTGATAAATCCATTGTTTTAATAGGAGAAAGGTCCTCTTCCCACTATTCCTGTTTCTGTTCACTAACTGCATCCCAGAAGAGGTAAGGTAAAGGGCAGAACTCCATGTCCAGTTCTAGCATTCTGCATTTTGAACTGCAGCTGTTCGGCTGAGCACTGATTCATCTTTCGTACCCCTCCAAGTGGTTGTCAGGATTTGCCTTTCTCTAGCCCTGGGCTCTCTACTCTTAACTGTATTAATCTATTCACTAACTCCTCAGTATATTCACTAGATACTACCTGATACTTACCCATATCCTGAAACTGGCTCCTGCCCAAGCAGGAAATATAAGAAACTTTTGGATGAAGTAGAAGTTTCCTTCATTTCATGGTCTTACTGAGCATGTCATGTCTTATTTCTGCCTTCCCCCACAACCATTCTAAATAATATTGTCTCAGTTGCTAGTATACAGTATATATTTCTCTACTTTCCTTGCATGACTTCTTACCATACTAAGATCTTTAGGCTCTTAGATTTTTTTATATAATAGAATCGTATTTCATCCAATTACATGCAGAGACAATTCTTAATATTTATTTTTTTATTTTTAGGATTTTGCAAGGCAAATGGGGTTAAGTGGCTTGCCCAAGGCCACACAGCTAGGTAATTATTAAGTGTCTGAGGCTGGATTTGAACTCAAGTACTCCTAACTCCAGGGTCAGTGTTCTATCCACTGTACCACCTAGCCACACCACCCCCAATAAGCTATATCAAACAGCTTAGGGCGGCTAGGTGGCTCAGTGGATAAAGCACTGGCCCTGAAGTCAGGAGTACCTGGGTTCAAATCTGGTCTCAGACACTTAATAATTACCTAGCTGTGTGGCCTTGGGCAAGCCACTTAACCCCATTTGCCTTGCAAAAAAAAAAAACAGCTTACCATATCAAGAAGTGAGGAGAAGAGTGATGGACAGGGAGAATTTGGAACTCAAAATTTTAAAAACTGAATGTTAAAAAAAAGTTTTTACATGTAATTGGGGAATTTTAAAAATATTTCTAAAAATGGAATGGAATATGATAGGAGATAGTGGTTCCCCGCCCCCATTCTCTCAAATGGAGATCTTCAAGGAAAAACTGAATGGCACTAGTAAAATATAAATACCTAGATGGTATAATGGAAAGAGTGCTGGATCCAGAGTTTGGGAAGTCCTGAATTGAAATTCCATTACAGACACTTATGTGACCCTAAAAAAAGTCACTAAATCTGTTTGCCCCCATTTCATCATATGTAAAATAGGCACTAGCACCTAACCCCCAGGGTTGTTGTGAGGATAAAAAGAGTGCTATATAAATGCTAGCTATTATTATTATTATTATTAAATGTGTTTTGAGGAAAACTCTTACTCCATTATAGGTTAGGTTGGATGTCCCCTGAAGTCATTTTCAACTCCAATTGATCTTGTGATCAACTGGATCACAACTCTATGAACTTGTGAAAATGAGTCCCAAAGATGTGAGTAATTTGCCCTAGGACACACAGATAATTAAGACATTCAGAATTAGAGTCCACTAAATGCAATGCTTACAACACCAACTAATTAGAAAAGAATAAAAATTATAATACTCTACTTTCTATTTGAAAAAGTTTGGTAAGTACTAATAAATTAGCATTTTGTAAGTTAATTCTTGACAGATTTAAACATGTATTCCTTGTACTGTGAGCTATTTTTCTTCCATGAAGCTTTCTAGGACAATCCCCAGATGCAATCTCTTCTTCCTCAGTCTTGTTGCATTTTTATTCTACAATGAGGAAGGCTGCTTGGCATAGTTAATAATAGCCAGCCTCAAATCAGGACCACCTGGGTTCAAGTCCTAACAATCTCTGACTCAGTTTGACTGTGTGACCTTCAGCAAGAGATTTAACATTTCAGTCCCTCCCTTCTTCCTTATATCAACTAAAGTGATATGTAGCAGATTAGTCAAGGATCTACACTGGTGAAACAACTTTTTCATGGATTATTCACTATACCAATGAAGTCACAAGTTCTGTTAAAAAAAATTCTGATATTTTGTATTTTGTCTTATCATTACTACTAGACTGCAATGAGCTCTATTAGGGCAGGAACCATATTTATTGTTTCAGCAATATTCCTTGAATGTCATAGCAAGTTCTCCACAAATTAATTTCTCCTTACAAAAAGGGTGAGGTATTTCTTGATATGTACACTTACTTTTCAAGGATGCCTGATTATTGATGAGGGAAGAGTTAGCTTTCATAAAGTAAAAATATATATATATATTTACCAAAATGCATTATGCTAGCAAACCCAAATTCTAAGCACATTAAACAAGATCCTTCCACTATTACCATAATCCCAGGCCTTTTTTCCTTTATCCTATTTAATTGACATTGTTTGCTTGTTTATTTATTTTACTTTAGGAATCTGACTTCTGTGGTACCAGCACAAAGTCCCAGGTAGTAGAAACTTAAGCCCCTCCCAACTCTTTCATTCTTGTTCAAAATTTTACTATCACCTAGGCCTTTCCTTATCTTTAATACAATAAAGGACTTGACCTGGTGACTTCTAACATACACCTTTAAAGTTTATGATCTTCTTGGCAAAGATCATACTATCAGAGCAAGAAGCAACAAATCTTTCTATAAACCAGAATTTTCTTTATGAGAGTGAGAAGCTAATTACTGCCAGGACAACTTATTCATTTCTGTCCTTTTATAAAATTTTTAACAGAAGTTCCAAAGAAGGGGCGGCTAGGTGGTACAGTGGATAGAGTACTGGCCTTGGAATCAGGAATACCTGAGTTCAAATCCAGTCTCAGACACTTAATAATTACCTCGCTGTGTGGCCTTGGGCAAGCCACTTAAGTAAGTACAAGAACTAGATTCAAAATCAGGAAGACCAGAATTCAAAAATCCTCTCCCAGATTCTTACTATTTTTGCAAATCTAGACAAGTCACTCAGTCACTTACTATCTATGAGATTTGGGGGGGGGGGGTAAATTTCTTAACCTTTCCTTGAATTTCCTCATCTATAAAATGAGGATAATAGCACTTTCCTAACAGAATTGTTATGAAAATCAGATGATATAACGTGTACAATGCTTTGCAAAAGTCAAAGCACTATGTAAATGTTACCTATTGGTATTACAAAAAACTAAAACATATAAAAATATTTTCATTTTCATATAAGGTTTGAACATATTGCTTATTTTGTTTTTGTCCTAGTCTTATGTTTGGTTGAGTTCAATAGTATCGTCATCATAAAATCCTTGGCCATCCCTCAGAGCTGAACAGAAAAAAAGCTTCTTACTATTCCCTCTAGTAATATTTTATCAAAATTTGCAGTCCTAAAATTTCTATTTAAGTGCAAATTCAGAACCCAGGATAACTTATGGTTCTATGAGGAATTCATAACAAATAGCCTCTGAAATTGGTGTGGTAATCAATAAGAGAAAAAAATGTTTATTGTATTTTTTACTCTTTAAAAAACTTGCCTCTGGAATGGAGGAATAGTAAAAATTTATTGGCTGCCCTCAAAAACTATAAACAAAATATCAAAAAATAATTCTCAAATGATTGAAAGAATATTCAAAACCTGTGATTGGAATACATAAATATAATTTTTTAAAAGATGATACTACCTAAATCAGTTTACAGATTTAGTATTATAAGAATCAAACTATCAATGGAATTTTTTACATAATTAAAAATTATAAAATTATAAAACTTTGATTCCTTCAAGTGAATTTTACAATTTTTAACTGTTTAAAAAAATTCCATTGATAGTTTGATTGAATAAAAAAAATAGAGATGAAAAATGATCTCCAGACTTCAAATTATACTTATAAAATAGACTTTAAAGCTATTTGGTATTGATTTTAAAAATAAAAATATTGATTAATGGAATAGATTAGGGGGCAGCTAGGTGGCGCAGTGAATAAAATACCCGCCCTGGAGTCAGGAGTACCTGGGTTCAAATCCGGCCTCAGACACTTACTAATTACTTAGCTGTGTGGCCTTGGGTAAGCCACTTCACCCCATTGCCTTGCAAAAAAAACCTAAAAAAAAAAAAGAAATAGATTAGAGAAGAATCAGCAACACCTAATTCAGTGACCCAGTGTTTTATAAACCCAATAATATAAGGAAGAACTAAGGTTGTTTGATAAAAATTAGATTTAGACCAATGTTGTTCACCATTTACTAAGATAAGCTCAAAATTGATACATGACTTAAATGTTAAAGGTCAAAAAAAAAAAGAAAATAGAGAATGAGAATGAGATCAGGTATCTTTCACAGATATGTCTAGGGAGAGAGTTTGTTTTTTTTTAATTCGTTTTTCCAACTGCATACAATAGCACACCACCAATTATTACCTTGCAAGGTTTTAAGTTCTACACTTCTCTCCCTCCCTCCCTTCCCTCCCCTCAACAGAAAGCAATCCAACACAGGCTCTACATTTATAGCTATGAGAAATTGAGATCCATATTGATCATGCTATGAGAGAAGAATCAAATTCAAATGGAAGAAAAATATTAGAGATAAGGGAAAAAATGACAAAAAATAAGACAACTTTCAAAAATTGAAAGTAATAAGCTTTGTTCTTCATTTTGTTGTTGCTTTTATAAGGCAATGGGGTTGTGACTTGCCCAAGGTCACATAGATAATTATTCCTTCTTCCTTCCTTCCTGGATTTGAGGCTGAATTTGAACTTGCGTCCTCCTGACTCTATCTGCTGCAATACCTAGTAGCCCTCTCTTTGGTTTTCATTTAAACCCCATGGTTCCCTTTCTGGGTATGGATGGCACCATCCATCACAAGTCCTTTAAAATTGTTCTTTATTATTGTACTGTTGAATTTGTACAAGTCCATCATAGGGGGAGAGTTCTTAACCAAATGAGGGATACTCAGTCAGAAAAGGATAAATTAGATAATTTTGATTAGAGGAAGTTTAAAAGTATTTGTATAAACAAAATCAATGCAAAAAGCTGTTGCTTTTTTTCAGCAAATTTCTTTTATAAAGGTCAGATCCAAGAGATACAGTGTGGAGTTATAAAGGAAAATCATCATCACCATCCCGCTATTAGATGGAAACTTCAAGACAGAAAAGTCATATATATATATTCATAGCAGCTCTTTTGGGGTAGCAAAGAATTAGAAACAAAATAAATACCCACTGGGGAGTGGTTGATAAAATGTGGCACATAAATGTAATAGATCACTGTGTTGTCAGAAATGATGAATATGATGAATACAGAAAGGTATGAGATCTACAAGCACAAATGAAAAATGAAGTAAGCAAAATCAGAAAAATTATGCATGATGATTGCAACAAATTAAATTAAAAGACATAGGTACAACTACAAAACAAATGAAATTGAATTCTATAAAATTATAATTACCATTCATGGCCTGAAGAATAGATTTCAGAAGATATCATTCATTGCTTAATACACTAATTATAACCCCAGGTTTTTAAAAATGTTTTAATTCCCCCCCCCTCTTTTTAAAATTTCTAACAAGAGAAGAGAAAGAAGAAGGATTCTTGGGAAATTCAGGTTATTTAAAAGCAAAAAAATATATATCAATAGAATTTTTTTAATGAATGAAATGTCTGTATCCTTTACTGAAAGACTAGCAGCTCCTTTTGTGGTGACAAAGCACCAGAATAAAAGAAGATGCCCTTTGAATGAATTGTGGCTATAAAAATTGTATTATAATAATAATTAAACTGAGAGGGCAAGACCCTTAGGATATCTCACTGATGGCAGTAGATAAGAAAAAAAGGAACTTCTGGCCAGAACAGAATTGCTATTTGGTATTCACTCTGAGCCAATCAGGGCCTTAACAAGAAATCTTACTAAGTCTTTGAGTGAGTTCAGAAAAAAAAAAACAGAGACAGAAAAACAAGAGAGGGGGACAGGAGGAATATGGGAGGGAGGGAGGGAGGAAGGGAGGAAGGAAGGAGGGAGGGATGGATGGAAAGAAGGAGGAAGAAAGGAGGAAGGAAGGTGGGGGGAAGAAAAAAAATTTTTTGCTTTAAGTAAAAGGGGTCAATTTTGGACTCTGCTTCATTTCTCCCTTACCTAGCCTTAATCAGTGCATGAATGTTGTCTCAGTCAAACTGTGACCTGGGAAAGACTTAGCTTAAAAAGGCCAAGGTCTCCCACTGCATCTGGGATCACTTCCAGTTGTTCTGATCTATATCTGGTCTCTAGACCCAGATGACTCTGGAGGGGAGAGAGATTGGTGACTTTGAACAGCACTCTTCTCACTTAAATCCATTCATTCCCTGATGTCATGGTCTTCTTGAAGCATGAAGGACAAACAAGATAATAATAGTTAACATATAGAATGGTGTTTACTATGTGTTAGGCACTGTGCTTTGTTTTACAATTATTATCTCATTTGGCCTCACAACAACCCTGGAGGTGGGGGGGCAGGGTTGCTATTATTACCCTTATTTTACAGATGGAGAAGCTGAAGTCAAGAGACTGGTCCAGTGTTACACAGCCAGCAAATATCCAAGACCAGATCTGAACTTGGATCATTCCTGATTTGAGGCCAAGGGCCATGAAGCCGCATCTCATGAATGCAATGAAATGTTACTATATCATAAGAAGTGATAGATATGAGAACCAAAATAACAAATTAAAATGGAAAGAAAAAATATGTAACTGAATACCAAGCAATTAATTATGACCTAGGCTGGCTCTAAAGAAAAGATGAGAAAATGTACCTTCATTTAATATTTTCAAAAGTGGAAGATTATTGGTAAGAAACATTGTATATACCATCAGATTCAGTTGATATGCTTAATTGCTGAATTGCTTTGTTTTGCTTTTTTTTTTTTAAGAACAAGGGAAGGCTCTTCAGATCGGAGATAGGGGAGGAATATGTTAAGAAATGAAGGTAAGGAAAAACAAAATTTATCAAAAATAATTTTTTAAATAAAAACAATTGGGGGCGGCTAGGTGGTGTAGTGGATAAAGCACCAGCCCTGGAGTCAGGAGTACCTGGGTTCAAATCTGGTTTCAGACACTTAATAATTACCTAGCTGTGTGGCCTTGGGCAAGCCACTTAACTCTATTGCCTTGCAAAAACCTAAAAAAAACAAAATAAGTAACCTAGAATTCTGGGTTCCAGTATAGACCAGGTAGGTGATTAGGACCTAACCAACAGTAACAGTTAAGAATTTGTCCACCTACACTGACTGGATGAACTAATGTAGAGTATAGTAAGCAAATCAAGAGAATAATTTACATAATGACAATAATGTAAAGTAGAACAGTACTCTTTGACAACAAAATTCTGATAAATGAAATGACTAGTCCTGATTCCAGGGGACTGACAGTTAAATTCAAGAAAAAGGAGGTCAACTAAGGTGTGAATGAGAAACTCTGTTTTGACAACACCATTGTGTGAAATTATTTTACTTAACTAGATTCCTTGGTTATAAAAAAACAGTTCTACTGGGACACAGACAATTTACGAAGCGAAGAAGTACAAAAACAGCAATTACAAAGACATCAATAAGGCATTTCTTTTTTTTAATTCTTTATAAATATATACACTTTTCATGTCAGAAAATTTTATTTTCCATAACACCAGGGACTCATTGTATCAAGCCCCAAGTGTTCAGTTAAATCTCAAAGCTTCTACTGATCAGTAGCATACAAATGGAATCCATTCTCAATTTCAAAGGAATTCAGCTTTCAAATGTGGCCTCGGATAACCAAGTATACCCTAGCTTATCCTAGCTAAGCCAACAGTTTTCTCAACTGATATTCCAAGTGTATTATTAATGAGGTTTATGTTCAATATTCCTAGTTTTAATACTAAGCTTTTACATATTACACAAACGTTTGTACAGTAAATATTTCCTCTCCCTTCCCTACAATGCAACAATAGGAATTTTCCATGCTTTACTTTTAGAAATATCCAGTTCTATTGGATGGATGGATGGATGGATGGATGGATGGATGGATGGATGGATGGATGGATAGGAGAGAGAGACTGAGAGATGGATGGATAGATAAATAGACATATAGCTATAGATAAAGACTGATAGATATAGATGTAGGTACAGACTGATAGGTAGATAGATGCAGAAAGGGAGGAAGAAGGAGAGAGAAGATTGGAAATTGGCAGCACTTTTATCAGTACAAACATTTAAATTTCTCTCTTGGTAGAACCAATAAGATAGCACTTGATATTTTTCATAGCAGTGAAAGGATAATTAATCACAAAATATTTTTAAAAAGTACTAGAATCAGAAATTCCAGATGTGAATAGCATCATTATTGTTTACCTTCCTTTTTTTAGAAACAGAATAAAAAAAGCATTAGGTATATAGGAAATAGGAAATAAAATGTGTTTTTCATGGGATGTACAAGTTTCAAAGATTTAAGATAAAGTTGTTGATCTATTAGATGTATTATTTGATACAATGCTACTATTGCCTAAAACATTTGCCAGTTATAATATTCAATCTGAGGTAATATGTTGATTGTGAGAAATTTCATATTGTAACACTTAAGGATTGAACTGAAAAGCTGAAGGCTGTAACCCACTCACACTTGATAACAGGCTGCTATAACAAAGTTAATCTATTGTCTTAGATTATCACCCGATGTTAATTTTCTTAAAGGATTAAACCAGTCCTGAAGTCAGGAAAACCTGAGTTAAAACCTAACCTAAGACACTTAGTGTATAATCCTCAGCAAGTTATTTAATGTTTGCCTCAGTTTCTTCAACTGTAAAGTGGAGATAAGTACAGCCCCTAACTAGCAATGTTGCCAGGATTAAATGAAATCATATTTGTCATACTGTACCTGGCACTTATTGCTGTTGTGGTGTTGTTTTCATTTCAGCTGTGTCCAATTCTTAAGTTCTCCTTTGGAGAAAAATAATGGTTTGCTATTTTCTTCTCCAGTTCATTTGAAAGATGAGAAAACTGAGGCAAACGAGGTGAAATAACTTGCCTAGGGTCACACAGCTAGTAAATGTGTGAGGTGGGATTTGAACCCAGGAAGGTGAGTGAGTCTTCTGGACTCTAGACCTGGTGCTCTGGGCAGCATGACGCTACCTAGCTTCCCCCACATAGGGGGAATACGTAGTAGATGCTATATAAAGGCTTATTCCTTTTTCCCTTCTTAGTCTGCCATTTGACAGACCTCTTTCATCTCTATTCACAGTATAAATGTCCTAGTTATAATCTGCAAAACAAAATCTGCGCTCTCTTCCCCATTGACTTTAAAAATAAAAATGAGTCAGAAAGAGTACTGGACTTCAACTAAGACCAGCTGGATTTGAGTCCTACTTAACTCCATTTGTTCATCTTTTATTTTCAAAGAGGACCTATGACATCAGGGATTGATGACTCTTCAGTAAAATAGACTGAAGGAGGCAGAGCTGCACAAAGTCATCAGCCTCACTTTCTCTTCCAGAATCATCAAAGTTCCATAAAAAGACAGAAAGTCAGGATGATGGTGATGGTGATGGCTTAAGATGCAGTGGATGATCTTGATGTCTGATATCTGACCAAGCTCTAAGAACTCCACAGGACCTGTTTCCTCTGCTTTTATGGCCATTGAAATGAATTGTTTTCATCCATCCATTCCATGGCCATTGGAATAAACTGTTCTAAATTGTTCTGCTGGGGGGCCATTTGTACATGCTTGGGGTAAACATCCCCCTAATTCAAGGATGGGTTTGAGGTCTGGCAGTTATCCTCAACCGGCCAAGATAGGTTTACCAGAATATGACAGACTTGTCCCCCCTGTACACTCCATAATCCTTGAACACCTCTTGAAACTTAGTTTCCTCATCCATAAAATAAAAATAATAATATTTATATTACAAAGGACCAAAGATTTATAGCTGAAGGGAAGCTTAGAGGTCACATTGGTTTATGCAATCCCTTCATTTTACATTAGAAAAACTATGACCCAGAAAGATTAGGAAATTTGAACTACAGGACTAGGATTCATACCCAATTTTGTTGTCAACACAAGAATATTGAGTGAATGCTTTTATTTTGAAAAAGCCACATTCTATTTCTTTGTGGCTACCTGGCCCTAGACCCAACCATGCTCTATGACTGTCCTTTTTCTAATCTGCTATGCCATATATTCCCTTTCTCTCCTTTTCCATTCCTTTTAATGAAGTTTATGTTCAATATTCCTAGTTTTAATACTAAGCTTTTACATATTACACAAATGTTTGTACAATAAATATTTCCTCTCCCTTCCCTACAATGCAACAATAGGAATTTTCCATGCTTTACTTTTAGAAATATCCAGTTCTATTGGATGGATGGATGGATGGATGGATGGATGGATGGATGGATGGATGGATAGGAGAGAGAGACTGAGAGATGGATGGATAGATAAATAGACATATAGCTATAGATAAAGACTGATAGATATAGATGTAGGTACAGACTCTGGTAACTGGAATCAAATCAATACTAACATTATTTCTCAAGAAGACATGTCAATTTAGCTCTTATTGTTACAGTCACTAACCCTGTGACTTTCCAATGCCCCTGTGCCACTATTTGTATTATCGACCTTTATTAGAATAAAATTCCTTGATGGTTAAAACTGTCTTAATTTTTTTGTCATTGTAACTCTAGGACTGAGCAGTGATAGGTTTATAAATTAATAAAAGTTTTTTCTTTCATTCATCATATTTATAAACAGAAACATCTGCACTTACATTGCCCCCATAATTTTATACCATAAGGTTCTTTTTTTTTTTAAACACTTTGACTTATTGACTCGAGGTAAACCAAAGTCTTTTAAGTTCTCAAGCTCTGTCACCAAAGTTAGACTTTTTTTCTTTCCTCCTTTCCTTCCTTTTTTTTTTTAATATATCTGAACCTCTGGACCCATTCTGAGCCTTTGCTATGGAATTGATCAGAGACAAAGCAGACTTAGATGAATCCTCCAGGAGCAATTCAAAAATGATCAGTGTGAATCATGAAAATCAGTACCCCCCCCTTTCTTTCTGGTTCCCCATCTTCTGTAGATGAGTCTGTAGACTACAGGGAGGAGAGTCAGGAAGAGAATTAGGAAGAGTATATGGGCAACTAGGTGCAGGGGATTGAGTTCCAGGACTGAAGTCAGAAAGATTTGAGTTCGATGCTGAGCGAGATGAGCAGAAACAGAAAAACATTGTACACCCTAACAGCAACATGGGGTGATGATCAGCCTTGATGGACTTGCTCATTCCATCAGTGCAAAAACCAGGGACAATTTTGGGCTGGCTGCAAAGGAGAATGCCATCTGTATCCAGAGAAAGAAGTGTGGAGTTTGAACAAAGACCTATTACCTTCAATCTAGGAAAAAACTGTTTTCTTATTATGTAATTTTGCTATCTCTTATACTTTATTTTTCTTCCTTAAGGATATGATATCTCTCTCATCACATTCAATGGAGATCAATGTATACCATGGAAACAATGTAAAGACTAACAGAATGTCTTTTTTGGGGGTGGGGGGAGGGAAGCAAGAATGGGGAAAAAAATTGTAAAACTCAAACTAATTAAAATCTTTCAAAAAAAATCTGAGTCCAAATCTTTTTTTCAGACTTTATTAGTTTTGTGTCCTTGGGCAAATCATTTTATCCTGTTTGCCTCAGTTTCCTCATCTATAAAATGAGTTGGAGAAAAAAAATAGCAAACCACTTCATTATCACCAGATGGTGTCACAAAGAGTCTGAAATAACTGGCAATATAGTTTTTAGGTTATAGATTCCCTGATTCAGTCTGGTAACTAAAGCCACTGATTAAGAGTCAGAAAAGACCCATAGAAGCCATACAGTTCAAATCTTTGTTTCCATCAACTGATTTGCTCAGTGCAATAAAGGTAGAATCACAGGGATAGTAACAATCAATAGGTATTGATTAGCACTTATGTGCTAATCATTGTTCTAAGTACTAGGGATACAAAGATCCAAAACCCAGATAACTAATATTCTCAATCACTTATTTTTATCATTTAAAAAATTCCATTGTAATTTTTAAGCTTCCCTTATTGAACAAGAAATGTTTAGCAACCTCAGTACTGAATCATGGTTTGAATTTTTTGAAGTTTAATATTAATCTCACAGAAGAGGAAGATGACAAAAAAGCAGCTTGATAAACTTTTGAGAACATTTGGTGACTGCTGAATTAGGCCCTCCCTACTTAGCAGTTTTTATTATGTAATGACCCAAATGTGATTTTTTTTTTTTACTATCCCAAAGGTGATCTTGCTGGTCTTTCCTGCAAATAAGAGGTTACTTACTATCCAGGATGATTAGATAAGCACCCACTAACTAGTCAGATTCCAAAGAAGTCACATTTACTTACTTGGAATTACAAATGCTTGTTAAATTTAATCTAATTCACTTCATTGTTGTCTGTGATATAATCAGAAAAACAATGATACAATTTTACAATACAATTATAAAAACAATCAGAGGAAGGGGACACATTAAAAATAGTCTCAGAATTTGAATTTTTTCCCTTAGTTAGCATTCTTGGCCTGTTTCCAAATAAGGTAGGCCAGATCATGTTTAAACACAAATCTACATTCAGGCCACATAACTTCAGAGTTGGATGATATCTAGAGATCTAGTCCAACCCCCTCATTTTATAGATAAGGAAGCTGAGGCCCACGAAGATTAGTTTGGGATTCATATCCAAACCCATTTGAAATCTAGTGCTCTTTCTTCTAAGTCATTTCACATAGCAAACAGAAATTAATATTTTAAAATGTCTATAGTTGTGTTTGAACACATGACTCCTCTAAAATAACTTTCAGGACCTATCACTCCTGTTAAAAACTGGATTGACTGCTTCAAGATTTAGTCAGGATTTGTTCAGTTATCACATTATATAAGAATGTATGATAAATTTTTAAAAATAATATTAAAACCTTTTAATTACTTGGGATATTTTAGATAATTTGGCAAAATTTTATTATCATAGTCATCATTGTGTTATACAGGTGAAGATTTTATAGTGATAAGATTAATGTTATTGAAGCAGACTTAAATTTGGGACTGTATCATTCAGTAAACTGAATTTTCTTTTTACCTTAATTCAGAATCAATGAACATGTAAGTGCTGAGGGTCTACTCGATGTTCAAAAGAGATTTCAAAGTCTTTTAAGGGAAAGAACCAGTTCTATTCGCAATTGAATAACTTCCAACACCTAACAGAGTATTTGATTTATTTCAACTGTTTGCTGAAATGAGCATTCATTAGGTCAACAGAGGATACATGAACAACATAAAGTCTTTGTCCTCTGAATTTTTTGGAGATAATAAAGTACAATACTCATATATTCTCCAAACAATGAGAATTAATAAATTTTACAATTGACACACTAGAAATGTCATTGGATTGATATAATAGAAGTCTTCAAAAAGAGAGAACTTGAACTCTGTCTTGAAGAATGGATAGGACTTGAATAGGAAGAAGAAAAAGGACTTTTCAGCTGCAGGGAGAAAAACCATGAATGGACCCAGGAATATCATGTAAGGAGAGAAGTGTTATGTTGTAGGTGTGAAGTACATGACATGATAAAGTAACCCTAGACTAAGGAGGACTTTGTCATTCAAATAACCTAACTACCAAAGAGTGATGAACATCGGATTAACCCAGGAGTACTTAACCTGGAGTACACAGAGGCCTAAGAGGTCTACAGATAAATTTAGGGAGTTCATGAACCTAGATAGGAAAAAAATTATATCTTGATTTTCTTTTGCAATCTTATGCATTTTTAATACCTTAAAGGTATTATGAAAAGTCTTCAGAAATTAAACCTTGACCAACATCTTCTACCATATTCCACAATAAATTCAATATGAATTTTAAAAAAATTGAGAAGGGATCCATAAGCTTTGACCAAACTGCCAAAGGGATACATTACACAAGATTGATAACACCTAGACTGGCAAGATTTCCATGGTTCCCTTCAATTTAAGAGATTCTGTGGTTTTGGAGGGCATCTAATTATAACCTGGATGTGAAAAAAATAAGAATCCCCTCTGCAACGGGGAGCTCACAAAGCTCTAGCTCAAAGACCTGTGAAGGATGCAACATAAGGTTCTCCCTTACATCAACAATAGAAGCTACCATTTCTGTTAAGAATATAGGAATGAGTGACAAATTTCACAGACAAGATAATTCCTTTTTAATAGAATGGATACCATAGTGAATACAAAGAGGTCTGTATTTTAGAATAGTGTTTCAAAAAGTTTAAGGACCTTTAATGTCAAATCTCAATTCATGGGTAAGGGAAGAGTCAGGAGTTGAATTGATCCAAAAGGATTAATTGAGAAAATGAAGAAAGTAGCATGACTTCTGCCAAGGAATAGTATATATATATATAAAAGTGATGGAAAAAACTTGTTACATAATTCAAGTTTTGTAAGCATCAGTTATTTAGATACAACTATTCTTAACCCTTCCCTTTCTCAATGCTGCTACCCTAGTTCCTTTTTTGGCATTTTGCTTATTCTGCCCTTTGGTTAACAGCATTACATTACTATTCCATATTGCATAAAAAGACTACCACTCCAGTTTTGTTTTGTTTTGCTTGGGGGGAGGGGCAGCATGCCACAAAGTGGCTATGGCAGGAAAAAAAACAGTAGGCTTTGGGATCTGGAGACTGAGTTCAAAACTTGCCTAACAGCATTAGTTTTGTGACTTTGGACAATCACTCATTTCCCTATTTATAAAACAGGGAAGTATGAATACATTTAAAATACCCACCTTAGAGGGCTAACGTTAAAAAAAAAAGGATTTTCATAAACTCGTTATAAATGAATGACCAAAAGCATCATGGTTCCAATACATTCAGACCTCTACCATGTACATAATCAAGTGGCATCTCTTTGGTCTTGTATTCACAACCTTTCTTCAAATTCAAGAGTTTTCTAATCTGTTTTTGGTTCTTATCAAATGATTCATATATATATGATTTTATGGTGTCAGGAACAGCAGAGAACCTGAGTTGGAAAAGATCTCAGCAGTCATCTAAGTAAGCCATTGGAACCCACAGATGAAAGGAATCTCCACTAAGATGCTAGCTTATGCTTGAAGACTCCCAAAGCGGGGTTACTCATTGCCTCTTGAAGCAGCCCATGACCCTTTTGGGTGGTTTGTTACCCTGGCATCAAGCCTTAATCTTTTCTTTTCCTAGAAATAATCCTGGTTCTGTCCCCTGGGGCCAAATAGAACACGATTACTCCCTCTTTCATATAACAATTCTTCAAAAGCCTGAAGATAATGTTCATGGCCCCTTGGTAAATCCAATTCTCATGATGCAAATGCTATCAAGGGTCTTCACCATTCTGGTTCCCTTCCTCTACACACTTACCCCCAATACTCTGGCCAAGAAATGATGAAGCCAGAAGGCAGTGGGACCAATACCACTCTATTAATGGAAGTTTTATTTCTTAGTGCAGTCCAAAATTACCTAAACTTTTTTGACTGTTACATATTGCCATACAGTTTGCAGTATTGAATTTCATTTTATTAAATCCAGTTCAATATTCAGGCTGTCAAAATGCTTTTGGTTCCTATTAAGTCAATGTCTTGTCATTTGCATATTTAAGGTCATTGTTGCCTAAGACAGCTATGGAAAAACAAAAGCATAGACCCTGAAATATGCCACTGGTGACCATTAACCACTATGTGGATGCAACCTCCAGGGCCATCTCCATTCATATCTGGCCATTAGACCTAGCCGGCTCTAGAGGAGAAAGTGAGGCAGGAAATCAGCATAGCACCCCCTCACTCAAATCCAATTCATGTGCTTGTCATGGCATCATCTCCCTGATATCATGGTCTTCTTCAAATATGAAGGACGGGAGCTGGGGAAAGGCTGAACAAATTGTGGCAAATATGTTATGGAATACTATTGTTCTATTAGAAACCAAGAGGGTTGGGGATTTCAGAAAAGCCTGGAAAGACTTGCATGAACTGAAGTTGAGATGGCCAGAACATTGTATACCCTAACAGCAACATGGGGGTGATGATCAACTATAATGAACTTGCTCATTCCATCAATGCAATAAGGGCCAATTTTCAAGCTCCTGTGATAGAGAATACCACCTGTATCCAGAGAAAGAACTGTGGGGTTTAAACAAAGGCCAAAACCTATTACTTTCCATTTTTAAAAAAGGGCTCATGTGTACACCATAATTTTGCTCTAATATTTTATTTTCTCCTCTATCATTTCTCTCAACACATTCAATTTCAATGTATAGCATGGAAACAGTGTAGATTATCAGACTGCATTCTGTGGGGGTGGGGCAGAAATTGTAAAATTAAAAAACCTTACAAAAATGATAGGTAAAAACTACTACTGTATAACTAGAAAACTAGTATTTTTTTTAAAAAAAAGAAAATAGGGGCGGCTAGGTGGCACAGTGAATAAAGCACTGGCCCTGGAATCAGGAGTACCTGAGTTCAAATCCAACCACAGACACTTGATAATTACCTAGCTGTGTGGCCTTGGGCAAGCCACTTAATTCCATTTGCCTTGCAAAAAAAAAATTATATATATACATATATAAAACCTAAAAAAATGAAGGACAGGGGACAGCAGCTAGGTGGCCCAGTGGATAGAATACTGGCCCTGGAGTCAGGAGGACCTAAGTTCAAAATCGGGCCTCAAGTCAATTGTTTAGCTATGTGATCTTGGGCAATTCACTTAACCTCATTGCCTTGAATAAAAGTTTCAAAAGGAAAAAAAAAAGAAAATGAAGAGTATCATTTGGATACAACCAGTTATCCAAATTCATTTAGTTCATCTATTTCTCCTTCTCCAAGAGACTTATCTAGTATTCTGCTAAAATCTCCACATTTTGACAAGACCTGCTCCTAATCAAATCATGTGGTTAGCAATTATTTACCACTTTGTTAAGAATTTTTTTCTCATAGATCTAGTTAAGACTCATTCTATTGTCTTCTCTTTTCTCCTTTTGAAAACTGGGACATTTTACCCTTCTCCAATCTTGGATTAACTTTCTTGTTTTCTATGATCTTTCAAATATCACTGATAGTGACTCAACAATCTTATCTGCCAGTTTTTTCAGGTCCCTGGGGTACAATTCATCTGGGTCAGGTGACTTGAATTCATCAAGGGCATCTAAGTCCTCTCTATTTTCTTATCTCTGTGGTAAAGATTAAAATGCAACGGTTTCTTAAGAGCAAGTAGGGGGAGGTGTGTGCTCCACTGCAAGGTGGATGACCCTCCTCCCAGAGGGTCATTCAACTAGTATCGGAGACGGTACTTGAACTCTGCTTCAAGTCTCATACTCCATCAAAAGTCCTTCATTGCTTCTTTTTTCATGCTCCACACGAGGCAAACAATATTTAAGGATGGCCTAGAATAGTCACAGGAAGGAAAAAACAAATTAACTAATAATTATGCTTCCCCTTATGCTTCCATTCTTAAGGATAATTACATGTTAAATTCAATCTTGGTTATCTTAAATGAAGGTTTTGGCTATTATAAAATGCTATCTTTAAACATTCTTGTGGACTATTTAATTGCCCCAGTAAGGGGGTAACTTCTAAATGAACTCTAGGAATGGAATTTGTTAATTGTCACATATATTTGTCAACATAATATACTATAAATTTATAATTTTGACTTTAAGATTAAAAGGGACTTCAATTCATAATTCCCATAATATGAGGAATTACATCTGAGAACTAGAGTACTAGTAGGGTGACTTGATCTTTCAGACAGTCTACTACATCAAGTTAACCTCTCAAAAGCCAAAATGATTTAACATAAAGGAACACCATAAATATTTTAGGCACTTTTTATTTTTCAAAAAAAAAATTGTCATAATATATAAACATTTCATTCTCTCAAAAAAAAAATTCTACAACTATACAGCTGTTTGCTCCATTTGCATAGGAAATACCACAATACAAAAATAAGGGGGGAAAAGAAGCAAAACAGCAACCAATTTATGTTTTGTATGTACGTTTCCATGTATAAACATATTAAGCCTCTTACAAAATTATTTACACCATGTGTCAACTATTTACATTTCTTTTAAGAGCAACTTTGTTCTAACAAACAAAACTATAATTTATCAAATGTATGTAAAATTGTCTTCTAAAAAAAAGTTACTATAGTTTCACAAAATAAATAAAGACAAACATATTTTAAAACAAAATTAAATTTTCATTTTTCACTTGAGACCCTTTTTGGCGTTTTGCTTATTTATTCTGCCCTTTGGTTAACAGCATTACATTACTATTCTATATTGCATAAATGTAGCAGTTGCATCCTTAAATTTTCAACATGTCAGTCAATATTTAAAGGCAGACACTGCGTCAATATTCACAATGGATTACTTAAGACTGCACTGTAATTTAAGTAAAATTACTGTGTCTTATCTTACTGTACATTACTATAAAGTACATGCAACATCCACATAAAATAAAATTGGCGTGGAACCAACAGTACTGCACAAGCTAACATTTCAGTATACAAAAACTGCATCATAAATCCTTCTTTAGTGATAGTGTTTAGCTTATTGTAAGAGGTTTAACATTTTATATATTGTAACTATCCTCATTAAGCCAGTGACATTTACAATTTATGTAAAATGCTTTGCCCCTTTAAGCAACCCTATTTCAATCAGTGCATAAATTTTGCTTTTAATATCTGAATGATTATCAGAGTGGGTTTTTTCCCCCAGAATTTGTTTTTAACAATAAAGTCATGTTGTTATTGTTTGGAAAAGTAACTTAAAACAAATTCCATGTGAATATACTATTGTTATTTTCAAATCAGTACTTTTGATTTTTCTACAAGAATCCTAAAAACCTGTAATAATCCTAGAACTGATCTGCACATTTACAAAAATTTCTATAGCAAATATATGCAACACATCCTTAAACAAACAAAAAAAAAAACCACCCCACATTTGTTCAATGGCTGTTTGTGAATTTCCACATACATTGCTTCTTCAAAGAATTTCATAACATTTAAAACTAATTCAATGACAAGTAAAATCTTGACACTTTGTAATTCATAATTCCATTCCATGACTGCCAACTCATTTGTGTTCTAAAGAGGGTCACAATAAATGATAATGCTAATGTAAAAAACAAGGCGAATGTTCACCGTCCCCCTCCAACATAATCCCTCCCCTCCCTTCTTCCCTTTAAAACAAAACAGAAAACCCAAACCTACATAACTCAGGGTGTTGAGATGTGACTACTTATTATGAGATGAAACCTGCCAAATAAAGCCATATATTACAGCAAGCAGTATCAAGTTCTTAAAATGAATGAACACTTTGGTATTAATATAACATATTCCCTGTTATCTCTCAAATATACAAAATATACACTTCCAGTTTTCAATTTCTTTATGGTAAGTTCATAGTTAAAAATTTGCCAAATCTAACTGCATAACATCAATAATGAATTGCATAGACTCTGACAAGCCTCAAGAAAACAGTTCATCTCAATTCTGGTGTCTCTTCATGTGCAGAGCAAGGTGATCAGAGCGAGAGAAGCTCCGGTTACACACAGCACATTGAAAAGGTTTGGCTCCCGTGTGTTTCCTGTAGTGACGTGTTAGTTCATCAGAGCGAGCAAATCTCCAGTCACATCCTTCCCATGTGCACTTGTATGGCTTTTCACCTGCAACAAATTAAGGAATTAGTAGGTTAGATGGCACATTCAAAAAAAAAAAATAGGTATTACCTAAGACAAGAAAAGGAGTTACAGCAACCATTTATGACTCACCACTTCTTGATGGTATTTTTTTTACTTCCAATTATTAATACTTTGGCGAAAAGGCAAAGATTCAAAGAAAAGGGATGTATATTGTAATGTCATTAAACTGGTACTCATCTTTCCTTTCCTACAGGTGACTTTAGCTGTATGTACAAAGCTAGCAAGCATCAAGACCAGTATTGATACTGCAATTGGGTGTTCTCAAATAATCATAACATGATTTTTTAATTACACTCCCCTTGTTAAATCTTTCCAAAGACTCAAAGATCTAAATAAAAATTTTACACAAACATTTGAAAACTCTAGCTCTTAAAAGATTCAGAAGATGTGAGGGGCAAGGGAGTGGAAAGAGAAAGCTCTTTAATATCTATGGAGATGGCAGTAATCTTTTTTAATACTATATAAAAGCTGAAAAAAGATGGTCAAAAAGATCTTAATTTTAGAGCATAAGGGACATAATAACCTCTTTCCTACTTAGATCCAGAATGTGGTAGAATTTACATCTATTTACCTATACACAAAAATCACTATATTTTCGTCAGTTAAGATTTTAAATATTGGAGCTGGGGGGGAAATGGGAAGACATAGAAAAGGGGAAAACCTAATAAATGTTTTCCAACTGTATTAAAAGTTTAGGAATGGATTCTAAATTTTAAAGACTTTTCTCACTAATCAAAGTTATCTCCAATTTGTAGATTTTGTTACATTAATAACTATGCTTGGCTTACATACAATAGTTATTAGGTAGGCAAGTGAAAGACAAATTAGACTGACTAAAATGAATGAGGTATTAAAAAGAAAAAACTATGTGTTCCTCTTATTTTCTGGAACACCTAAGCTGCTTCTTTACACTTCTTAGTGGTTAAAGTCTTTTGGTATAATGCCCTCCTCTTCTTCTTCTTGTGCACACTGATGGCCAAAAAGAGTGAAATTATTTTAGTATTAAAGATGTGGTTTTTTTAAATTATGCCATCAACACTGAACTCTCCCTCCCCTTCAAATAATTCCCTCCCCTTCAAATAATATATCTTTAAATTTTAGATGTGTATTTTAATGAGGTAAAGAATATAAAATTCCAAAACTGCACATAATCAAGTTCTTTTTAGTTAATCCCTTCATATTCACTTCAAAATGAATCTCAAGCTAAAGTACTCATTCCCCAAGTACATTTCTGATGTTTCAATTATTTACTTCAATATCAATGATTGCTCACTTTTAAAGCAAATTGAATAAAAGTAGCATCATAATAATAATAATGGAGAATAAGCATTTTTTATAAAGGACCTACTAGGTACTGTACCATAAGTACTGTGCTGAAAGCTGTTAAAAGCTTTTTTTTTTGGCATATTTTATCTCCCAAATTATGACACCCATTTTACAGTGAAGGAAATGAAGGCCAAGTAGTGATTTGTTTATTCAGAATCATACAACTAGCACTGTCCAAGTTTGATCTGAACTCAAGAGTTCCTGAACCAGACCTAGTCCTCTATCTACTGCCAGTCCTTTACTCGGTACATAATTAAAGACACTTGATTTGTGACTTAGAGATACAGATATTGCTCTTGCTGAAAAATACTTAGAAGTATATCAAAATGGGCTATCTTTTTTACAGGAAAAATATTTTTTTAATTCCTCATGAAAATATACAAATTCTGGAGCCAAGCATACTAGATATGTACTTTTTTGCTATTTATTGGAAAGAGGAATTTACCTGTGGTTTCTGTGGTGAGAAAAAATTGCCTAAAATTACCTTATTTTAAAAGAAATCATTCGAGTCCTTTGCTGAATTTAATGAGCAAGAAGACTTGAGTTGTCAGAATTTACCTTAATAACAAGAGACAGTAGACCCTTTTGTCCGATATTTTTGTTGGCAATGAAGCAGCAAGAATTTGTCGATAGTCTCAAAAAAGTTTACTTTACTGATTGTGTGAAATACAGTAGGCATTAAGTTTCTGAAATCTTGGTTCTATTCCAACACTATATGCCTATAGATTAATTCAACCAAGAATATTCCTGGTTTCCTAAATTTTAATTATTAGAGCCTGATCATTATATCATGTGGATATTTTACTGTAAAAGCAAAACCCAGCTCCTCCTCCACTTCAGGGAAGCTTCCATGGGATTTGTTAAAGTGTCAACACAGCTCAAGTAAAACACCATGGAGGAAGCTTGTACCAACTTCTGGCCAAACAGCACACTCCAGTCCTTTCTTCCACAGCCAGAAATACTATACACGGTACTTCTGGGAAACTGAACTGCCTTCCTTTTAAGTTATATTTCAACAGGATCGAGGTTTCGTAAGTTTAATTGGATTTTTGCATAAACCCTCTTCCAATGCCACCAAATTTAAAATATTTTGTTAGGCTCTTTCAACATAAAATGTATTTTTTTAAGTTCTTGCAGTTAATATAAAGCTTTGCAACAGCTAAGAAAAATGACAAGTTTTCACAACTTGGAAAACAAGTTCCCACTTTCTTAAATTTATGTATTACATAATTCTATTTTTAAGTATGAAAAATTAGTAATCCTAATCACTGAAGAAAAATATTAACAAGTTAGCTATGAATCTAAAATAGCCTTCATAGAGTGAAGTTTTGACTGTAGTAATAAAAAAGTAAAGAGAAGAAAGCAAATTAGGAGATGAACATTAAGAATACATGTCTGTAACTTTGCCTTAATATCACATTTAAATATTCCATTAGCAAGACAGAGAACAGCTGCTGCCTTGATTTTAAAAACACATAAGTATTGTTCCAAACTATGCATTGATTATAGTCACTTCTGAAATTTAGCTCAAGAGGAGTGGCTTAATGGAGGTAGCATTGGGGTTTTAAATACCTAGACTCTCTGGAACCATAAGTGGAAACTGGCAGCAAGGAGGCTCGTCTTAAGATTGGGAAGACTCAACTTAAAAGATTGACTTAGGCAATTCTGAAAAGTATTGTATATACAAAAAGCTACCTTTTTTTCTAAAAAGTAGTATAAAAGGTGAAAGAAAAAAAACCAATGTCATATATTCTCTTTCCAAAGCTTCATTCTGCCAATAGTCTATTTGTACATCTTTTGGAGGCTCGATAAGCTACAGTAAAAAACACTTTTCTGCACATTTGAAAAATAGTTATGACAGCCCATCTATTTCTTTCTCTCAGTGACTACAAAGGCAAAAATTTTATCTGTGTCCTTGAAGGCTATACAAATACAAGTAGATCTCAAGTTCTAACCAGATCCTACAAAATTAAGTTGCCCACCATCTAATCTGGAAACTCATCACCTAAGTTTATTAAGGAAGCCTCCTCCTCAAAAATACTGGCCATCACTCCTCACGAAAGCCTTTTATTAAAATACAGAAGGATTACAGAGCTGAGTCAATGAGCAGATAACCACACCAATGAAATTACAACTTTCCAAGTCTGCAGTACACATGTACCATTTAAAAAAAAAATAAAGCAAATCATGCTTACTGTGTCTAATAGGTATAAACACCATACCAAGACATATGGGGAAAGAGGAGTCAAATGAAAAATGATCCCTTCCTTCCCAGGTCTTAATATTCTATGTATCCATGTACATATTTTGCCTAACTGACCCAATTTTTAATTTTCCTTTTATTGGTAAGAAACAGTTAAACAATTCAAAAACTGATCAACACTCAGAACTTCCTGCTATTCTAAAGTGAAATATAGTTCTCATGTTTTTTTGTTATGAACTTACTTTATTTATTTTGGGGGGGGGGTATTTTATTGCCCAAAATGCTGAAGCTGTTAAAATGAACTGTAAAATAAATTAATCTTAGATTTGGAAAAACTTCAGAGGCCAATTACTCCTCACATGCCTAAGGGTTTATTCACCTTAAGGTTTGGATAGGTTTGAAGAGAGGGGAGAGAAGGAATTATCTTTATTTTCACTCTCACTGAAAAATATATAAAAATCACAGGTTAACAGACTAAAAGCTACAAACTTAGAGGTCATTTACTCTATATCTTATGAATCAAACTGAAACATAGAAAGGTTGTGACTTGCATCTAATAAAGTCAAATAGATAAGAGACAAGAGGCATAATTCAAACACACCCGGTTCTAGAGACACTGCATTATGCTATGCCCTTTACTCATTCTAAAGATTTTGTTTTACTATACACAGCCTGTGTGGAAAGTGTGATGATATATTGGATTCAATAACAGAATATAACCAATCTTGATAAATGAAAAGTATTTGAGGTTCAAGCCTAAGACATAATTACATCACATAATTACATAAAAATTTGGATTCCCAAGTCTCAAAAATCCAGGTACCCAAGAGTATGGAGTCCCAGGTTCTAGGGACCTAAATGTATTGAGATGCAGAAATGCTCCTTATAACAGGCCTGATCTATCTTTACAAGATATAATTAAGCAGGAAACCCATATTCTATAATGAATCATTGTCTCCTATAGTTTTTCTATTTCTGGTGACAGGTTTCTAATAATGAATGATGTTAGAATATAGCTGCATCATTAATAAGAAATATAATGATGTAAGATATTACTGTGTATTTGGACTTTTAAAGTACATCACACTGAACTTTTATGGAAGATCTTAAGAGTCAAAATACTTTCACTGCCCACCTCATAAGTAGGAAAAGCACTTTGTGAGGCAAGATATGCTACATAAATGGCTCCATTACTTTACCAAGTTTCTTTCCACCCTTGCAAGTTTGAGTTAGTTTTATTGCATAGTCAAACCTTCAACCAGCCACCCTGGCCAAAATGTAAAAGTTTTAATTTATTCTTAAATAGCTCATTAGAAATTCTAAAAAATAAATAATACAAGATGAAGAACAGAAATGATGCTAACAAGAAAGGCTAAATAAATACTACTAATTTTTCACTAATGGTGATATGGGTCATATAGAAAACTCCCAGAAAAATCTTTTTTCTGAATAAAATTCATTATAGCTCTAAACTAGTTAATCAAAACAAGGTTATCTTTAACCAATTTCCCATGGGTTTTTTTTTTAATTCTTGTCCTATAAAGGAAGTTTGGTCTTATCAGTGAATAATGGAAATTTAAAAACACCTGAAAAAATCATGAATTTAACTAAAGCATAAAATATAACACAAGGTAAGTCAAAAATTTTCAGAATGCACTTGGAGTAAAAGCTCTTGGTCAAAGATCTGACTGGTTCTAACCACCTGTGATTGCAATATATCACAATCAGGTGTGTAATCTCCTTCCAAATGATGGACACCAGGTATCCAAGAATTAGATGGATAAGGAAGGAATTCTTTAGTTACCTCTTGCCCACAGTCCCAAAGCTTCCATGTTTTCCATCATTATAAAGCATTTACATACAAGGCACTTCTGTGTCTTCCTTACTCCAACACTAGCCTCTTAGACAGTCAGATTAATAAAATATATACATAAAACGTAGTTACCAAATGACTCATTCTTCCCAATCCAAAAGCTCTTTGGAAAGTTTTTTAAATGATATAATCATTCAAAATTTAGTCAACATGCTATCCTTACATCTTATCAACTCCCTTCTACAAGGGACTGCATTTTCAAGGTCATCTTTAAGAATCTTCGTCCTTATTTTATACAAACTCCTTTTTGGGGAAAGGGGGCAGTGTCTGAATGTGATTTCAATGACAATTTCTAGAAAGTAACTGTGGCATCAGTGTCTTCTTCCACAATTCAACCTTTGAAGGTGGCCTGGGACACCAAGGTTAAGTGATCTGGGCAATACGCCGCATTAGAGGTGCACACTTAGAATAACCTACCTAGTCACTGTTTCATGTCTATGCAACGTACCTCGATAATTTCCATAATAAAATGAAATTCACCTGCAGTTTTCTAGACCTTTCATCTGTCTCACAAAATTTATGCTAAAACTGTTACATGTTGCACCAAAAAAATAAGACATCCTAATTGATAAAACTGTTTATGCTTTTTAGCAGAGCCTGGCACATACTAAGCACTTAAAAACACTAACAGAATGGAATATAATTTCCAAAGCATTTCCATATGCCATCATTCAAAAAGGATGCCAATGCAAAATTCTAAATGGGCAATAATCCCTAAGGAGAAATATACAAACATTTGAAATAAATGCAATTACCAAAATATTAAGGAGAAACCTCAGAAACCATTTCTTCATAACTTTGAGAAACTTTCCAGGGACTAAATCCATTTGGTGACATAAGATCTTTTAAATAATTTCAGATTGAATGTTTTCTCTAAAAGTAAATCCATCCACCATACATATTTATATGGGCATATTTAAAACACACACACACACACACACACATATATATGCGCATAGGTATATATTATACACACACATACACAATAAAAGTCAACTATGTATTAAACAACTATATATCTCAATCTCCTTATAGTTTATAAAATGGGGATAATATTTGCACTTGTTGGCAAAAGAAAATTTTTATAAGACTCTAAAGTGTTAAATAAATGTGATCCAGTTATTAATAAACTTTGGTTCAACAAATGTATCAAAATACAGCAATATATTGGGGGGATGTACTTTAAAAGTATTATATATATATATATATATATATATTTCTATATTAAATGCCTTTATGCTTTTTGAGTTTTTTTCATCTGAAATAAATGTAAATTAAATTCTGAAAAAAATAGGTTAAGTCTTTTAGCACATGAACTTTGGTGTTATCCTTTGATTGCTTTCAAGGTCTTATAGCTTGTTTTTTGGTTCTAGGTCATGTTCTAGATCATTGAAGTTAAGAGGAAAAAATGACCTTCAGATAAGGGAGTGGCTACCAAACAGACATTTTTCTTCTCTACATACAAGATATGACATTGCAATAAATTTCTAAAATAAGCTACCATTTTTTATTAATGTAGTGTTCTCCACGTGATTAGAAAATATGGTAAAGATATACAACTGAAAACTATTCTTTTCTGCATGATGTTCAGCCTTGATTCCTTTACTCACTTTAAATGTAATTTTTAAAATCTCCTTAAAATCAAAAACTTTAGGTAGATAAAATAAATATACTTAAGCATCCAGCCAACAACAATGATTTTCTGATAATGTAAACTTCAAGTAAGGTTTTTTTCCCCCCTGCAGTTTATGGTAGGTGGATATAAGATCAAAAAGGAAGATAAACAGGAAAAATCAAAAGGTGTGACATAAAGATAAATGGGGGGGGTTATGTAGATATGTTATTAGAAGGAATAATAAATATTACGAGTGCTTACACTTTACTACATATTGAAACCTGCAGGTCTGGATTTCTTAACCTTTGTGAAATCTGGTGAAGACCATGAACCCCTTCTGAGCAGACTAGCATACACAGCATCAAAGAAAACCAAAGGTTTAATAATCTCTCTAAATCTTGATTTCTACATTTATAAAAATGAGGCCTATAATATTCCCATTACCTCCCACAATGTGAAGAATGCTGTTACATCTAAGAAGTCAGAGAAATGTTATTGATTTTTAAAACATTTCCCAGTAAAACATCCTAACATACTAAAAATTTTTACCAAAAGAAAACGAAACCAAATTCATTAAATGAAAATATTTTGAAAATTATCAACTTCTCCAAACCTTAAGAGAAAAAAAACAAGGTGCATCTTGACATACTTAAGGTACAACTGGTGGGGGTGGGGGTATGCAAAGAGATAGCCCAGGCAAATTTAAAAGGCATTGTCTAAGAACTCAGAATAAGGGGAAAACAACTTCAGTGCTCTATGACTTCTGAAGAACGGGTTTAGCCAGATGAACAAGTCTGCTAAAACCCTCCCCAAGGCATTTGAAAGACTATCAAACAAAACTTTATTAAACTGGATTACATGGCCTCACTCACTTGTTAAATGTCGAAGGGAAAAACTTTAGTGAATAAATGAAAAAAAAGTTCACCAAACCTGGAATGACTTTTTTAAACAATAATTTTGCTGTTTTTACAATTAAAGCCCACAAAGAAAAAGCCAGAATTAAGAGTTGTTTGCTGTCAGTATGCTAACAGGTCAAGTTCCTGAACTCTTGAGATCAGCACTAAAAGTTTAAGAGTTCTAAAAATCTGCCAGGGTTGAAAGGTTATTTAGATATATCTGGCTCCAACTCAGCAGTATAAGACAATTACATAGCAATAGGCAATTGAACTGTAACCTCTTTACTAAAAAGACTTCAAATTTTATTTCACACCTAAGTCTTTCAAAAGGGCAAAAAAAAAAGACTTAAAATACTTTAAAAAAAATAAAGCCCATATATAAAAAATGCAGTATGTAGGTATTCTTCCTTGAGTTTTTTTAACCATGTCTATTATTTGGTTCAACATCAAATGCCTAAATCTAATTCATAGAGAAGCAGAAATTCTATCTTGCCATGAGCTTTGCACATAGTAGGTCCTTAGGTTTTAAAAGTAAGCATCAGTCAAAACAACCTGCTATTTTAAGTGATAATGAAGATATCTTTTCATTTCATTTTCAAAATTCAATTATCAAAAGGCCAAGGACTCCTGAATAAAAAGATCTCATCTATTAGAAACAAAGTATGTCAAGTCATGGTTCCTATACTACAGGTACAAAATGGCTGCAAATCTATTCCTAATAAGTCTGTTCAACACTAACCTTTGTTCAAATGCTTTTACTTTTTTAATGTAACAGTTAGAGATAACTACTTCATTTATCAAAACCCAATTTCCATAGTAACATCTAGCCTGGGGAGAATTCAAGTCTTTACACTAATCCAACAAACCATTCAAACTGTTGAATACTCTTTGTTTCCATAGCAATGACAGAATAATACATTTTGCTAGGTCATTGCTTATATTAACAAACTTTTTTTTTTGAACTGCAGGTAATAGCACATTCAGACTTATCTTTGCTCCTATTCCCTTATTTTTCCTAAATGGAAGGTGCTTTTAAATCCAGAGTTTTTTAAATATACTTTTATTACTCGATTAGAAACGTTATTGGCTATAATGTATGCTTCCAATAATACTTTACTATTAAATATATTTTAGCATCTGACTAAAATTATCGTACTACTACAATGCAATTAGCAATGTCGTAATTTTAAGAATAAAAAAAGCTACTGCCTATGGAAATAGATGTAAGACTTATTATATAAATGTAATATACAACAAAAAATACTTTTATTTTTAAAGTTTCCAAATACAGAAATTCTAGTTTTCTGATGTGGTCAAGTCTCAGATTTTCTTTAAATAAAATATTCTACAGTCTCCTTCACATATCTAAAGAGAAATAAAAATAAAGTTCTGGACTTGTAAACTAGCTAATTCCTGACCACTTACTTTAACCTCACCTTTCTGGGCCACACCTGCCTAGTGAAAATGCACATAAAAAGGGATATTTTTAGCTGGACTGAATTTGAACAAGGTGAAATCTAAAAATAATAACACAGCAATTACATATAAACTGCTAAATAGAAAAAAAAAAGTTTCATAATTATGGTGACGGGTCCCAAGACAAATTATTCCTCAAAGGGGGAAAAGTTTTTGTTGCTTTTTAAAAAACTGAGCTTAAACCTGAAATAACAGGTGCCACTGAGGCTTTTAAGTCCATTAGTAAAAATCATTGTTTACAGTTTTTGAAAAATTGAGAGCCAAAATCCACAGAACCATCTTTTCTAATAAGACTCTCAACCATTCTAGAACCATACTGTCCTAGATGTTTTAACTTAACTGGGGGCTTGATTGAGCCAAGCCTATGCTGAAAAGGAAGGCCATTAAAAAAAAAAATAAAGTTGACAGGAGAAAGAAGAGATCAAACAGGTCTGGGCTTTTAAAAGGATGAATACCACTTAGGATATTTACACAACTCCCAGAATTAACTAGAAAATTACATACCAGTATGAGTCCTCAGGTGAGCTTTTAAATGGGAAGACTTTGTATAAACTTTTGTGCAGCCTAAAATAAGAAAGAAGAGAAATAGCTTGTCATTTTGTAGAACCTTTTGAAATCTTTAGATCTGATGATTCAATAGTTTAAAATCAAAATAAAACCCCATGTTAGACTAATAGATATTTAAAAGTTTCACTTTTTCCCCCCTCTGAAGTATTAGCCAAAAACATTAAGAAGCTTGTTCCTATACATAAAAAAAAAAAAACCTAGGAGCCCAGTTACAATTAGAAAATGCTGTGTATATTATTCTAAGAGACACTTCAGTGACATATCCTTAAGTTTTTTAAAAATTGTGACATGCCCTCTAAAAGTCAACTTATATTACCCAAGATTACAGTAATTTTCCATATGTCTACATTTGTTTCTCCATTCAGCACTTGTCATGCCATATCATGTACCACAGTAAATAAATTACACCCTGCATTAAAGGCAGAAACTATGTCAGCAACTTGTCCAAACCTACAGTGTAGTAGTCAATTCATATTTGGGATCACATATGTAGTTAACAAAACAACACAATTGGAACTCATTTGAAACTATTAAAAATAAACTTCTTTGCAGGTCAAGGGGAAAAAATGAGGATAAGGCGGGTCTCACTTTCCTTCGCTTCTACCCATTAAATATCCCTCTACAGTCTGATTTAAAAATATGAGTTAAGGAGAATCAAATAACAAGAAGTGAAATTCAAGCCTAGCTTCAAAATACTTTATAATTTAAAAATATGTTGTCATCTTCCAATGTAGAACTCAGGAGAGGCACACTCTATTCAATCTAGGTCTGGAGTGCAAACCATGTGTACCTCATTCACGATGACAGAAAAAGAAAATTTCCTTGCAGACTTTAATGTATATAAATGAGTAGTGTATGTATACATTATACACTTATGGCTTTGTTAACAGTTCAAAGATTAGATTAAAAACAAACTGAAATTTAAGAAATTGCCTCAACTTTTCCATAAATCCTTTAAAGGTAGAACTAAAGTTACTTTTTTGTGGTTTTTTTTAAAAGGAAGAAGAGTTTATTAACATCTTCCTTTCCCCAAACATCAAGTTTTCATGCCAATACCTATTATTAGCAGTCTGTCTTTGGGTCCCAAATCTGATGAAAGAATAAAAATAGGGAGTCTGATCTTGTTACTGACAAGTAGTATTTTCCTAAGAAGCTTTAATCTTAAAATTGAAGATTCAAAGAGCAACAAAAATGCTAACTATGATGACTGGTGCTCTAACTAGCTAAGATGACTTACCAGGATAATCACAGTAGTGGATTCGTCTCTTCTCTAGATCTGGGTTACTCCTTCTATTGTATCTGACTGTTTGGATGTTCTGTGAATTAATTGGCAGGGTGGCTGGTAAATTTGGATTGTGAATTGCTAGTTTAGAAGCAATGGTAGCAGCATAAGAAGGAGGGGGTGTTAAATTTTGCAACATCTCTGCTTGTCTGTCTGGACTTCCAGGCTCTGAACTTGGTGGCGAAGGAGGGAAGTAAGTGGCCTGTTGTGGAAGAAACTGATTTTGCATTGTGTATGTGCAGGGGGGCATGCCCTGGAATTGCTTCATTGCAGTCTGTGGAACAGCTGAGGTGAGTGTGTTAAGGCCTGCCATGGCCGCTGGCATGGAGACATTGAGTGTGTCCATTACTGCTGTCTGGTTTGTAGAACTGGGCATATCTAAATCCGGTGAACTCAAAAGCTGGTACAACTGGCCCTGCTGGGGAGTGACAGAAAGGTGAAGATCTGGTGTTGGAAGTTCTTGCTTGATGAAAATGTTGTTCACATCTGGAGATGCAGTCTGGTGCGAGCTGAATATACTGGTGAATTCAGGGAGGGCCTGGGTGGGGGCTGGGGCAGGGGCAGTAGTTTCACTCTGATGGCTGAAAATGGTCACAGGTTCTGTCTTGATGTGGGTCACACACGGTCTCTGATTTTTGTACAAACCAGTTCTCAGGTGGGTGATGTCAGGGAGGAAGACGTTCATGTTGATGCTGTAAGGTAACCCTTCACTGTCCGTGAAGAACTGGTCTACCACGGAGGCACTGTCTCTCCTGTATTTCTTATGCTCTGGGATGATAGTAACTGGCGGAAGCTGAGGTGTCAGATACTTCTCCATTTCACATCTCGTCTAAAAAAAAAAATTCAAACGCATACATTACCCAACTATTTTTCATCATTTATGGAGGGGAGATAAAACATGTTATTAACTTGGGAGGATATAAGGGTACAAAATTCAACACAGACCCCTGACTATTCCAGTAAAGCGCATTTAGTGTAAATCTCCCAGTGAGCTATAAATATAGCAAGACATTCACTCTGGCCATTCTGTCTTTCATGATTAGTTCAGAGTCTGAAAATTACACCACCACCCAATAAAAAAACTTTTTTTTAACCCCAGACAAAAAAAAAGCTAAAGGAAAGGGAGACGAAAGAAAAAAGGAAGCAAGAGTAAAAATATCATTCTTTCTGATGCAATAAAACATTGCCCATAAAAAAGCACATGATTTTTGTCCTCTTAGTTTATTACAATTAAAGTACTGCATTGTGATAATACTGAATGTCTAACCTCAAGAAATTACTGTCTTCAAAGGCTATTACTCCTTAATTGTAAAAAAAAAAAATCAAATGCTGAAAACAAACTATATCCCTTGGATACCCAGAGATTTGTCTTTAATTAGGTTAATGAAAACTTTTTAAAAAAAGTGTTCCCCCTCAAAAAAGTGACCTCTGAAAATTTTTCATTTTTTGCCGACAGAACCCGTAAGTGGTTAATAGGATAATGAAATGTTCCTCTTGGTCTGCCTGTCCTCGGCAGATCTCTAATTACCTAGGGGAAAACCATTCCCTTTGGTAGCGTGGTGCTAAGGATCCTGGGTGGGCAGAGCCTGGCTGCCACCGGCACACTCATCGGCAAAACATCTATCACGTCCCCTTCGGGGGCCAAACGCCACATTCCCCCGGAGGCTGTAAAAAGCCCGGCCACGCCAGGCTGCCAAGGGGGCACAGAGAGAGACGAGACGAGAGAAACAGAGAAAGCGACGGGGGAGCTACAGAGGCGCACTCTCCGCCTGTCTCCCCCCAGGTCTGGGTGTTGCAGCCCGGCCCCGCAGCCCGGCCCGCAGCCCGGCCCCGCAGCCCGGCCCCGCAGCCCGGCCCCGCAGCCCGGTCCCGCTCCCGCCCGGGGCCCCCTCGGGGGTTTCTCTTCCGAGCCGGGCGCCCCGGGGGCCCATTTGGAACTCGAGACCCGTGGGGCGCCGGCGCGTCCAACTTTCTCCGCTCCCGGGCCGGGCCGGGCCGGGCCGGGCCCCGGAGTCCCGGGAAGTCTCTTTCTGGCCCGCGCGCGTGGGCGGGCGGGGCAGAGCCGCCGCGGAAACGGCCCTCGGACCCGCCCCCGCGCGCGTGGGGCAGGTGGAGCGAGCCGCGCCGCCCCCCGCAGGTAGGCTTCCCGGGGGGGGGGGGGCGCTTCGGGGCTTTTCGGGGGGTCAGCGTCGCAGCCGCGAGGCGAAAGGCGCCCCCGCGCCCGGAGGGGCGGCGGGACACACCCGAGGGCGGGGCGGGCGGGGCGCCGGCGCCTACCTGGACCAGCTCCTCGGCGGGCAGCCTGGCGCTCCCGGGCGGCGGCGGGTGGCCCGGGTGCGGCGGGTGCTTCAGCTCCTCCGCCGGGAAGAGCGCCGCTTCCCGGGCCGCGCCGCCGGCGCCCAGCACGGGCTTGAGCTGGGCGAACACGGGCTCGTCCTGGGGCGGCGGCGGCGGCGGCGGCGGCTGCGGCCCCGGCCCGGGCCCCAGGCGGGCGCTCATGGTCAGCACCCTGGTCGCCATGGCTCGCTGGCTGGCCGGCTGGCCGGGCAGCTCCGGGGCTGTGGATGGGGCGCGCTGCCCGCCTCCGCTCGGGCCGGCGAGTCGGGAGAGGAGGCGGAGGGCGGCTCCGGGCGGCGGTTTAAAAAAAAAGCCCAAGCAGCCCCACGTCTTCCCGGGCGGCACGCGCGAGCCCCGCGCCCCGTCTTCGGGCCGGCCGCCCCACCCGCTCGGCACTCCCCGGGACTGGGCTCCGCGCTGCGAACGCCCGTACCTGGCCCCGGCCGTCTACTGACACATGAGGCCCGCCTCTATTTCACCCTACTCCGGGGGGGCGGGGCTCAGGCTCCTGAGCGGCGGGGCCGCCGGCTTATCCGAAGGCGCCTGGGCCGGGCCTGCGTGGGCGGCCGGCCTATGAGAGGCCGGAGTCCGGACACAGTCAGGGGAAAAAAAAAGACGGCCCCGCCCCCCCGCCGCGGGACCGCACCCCTCTCGGGCCACGAGCGGAGCCGCGCGCAGGCCGGCGGCGCAGTTTGTACACAAGTTCCCTGACAGATTGTGGAGCCCGGGGAGAGCGCGGAGGGGGAGGGGAGCCGGCGCTGGGTGGAGGCGCCGGGGGCAGATTTCTCCGGACTGTTCTCTCCCGGGAGCAGAGGGGGAAAGAGTTTTGCACGTCCCGGGAGTGGTGCGAGGACCGAGGCTGCGGGGCCCCGCGCCCCGCGGCGCCCAGAGCGAGGAGACCCCCGCGCGGCCGCCGCTTCCCGGCGCAGGGATGCCCTCGCCCCCCTTCACAACTTCCAGGGGCCAAAGAACGTTTCCCTGCCCGTGGCACACACTTGGCATTGCTTAACATGTTCTTTTACTGAATCTTGAGATGGCCAGAACCGTACGGTGCATTTAGAAAAAAAAAAAAAAAACTTGTCCGAAAATGAAATAAAAATAAAAATTGACTGAAAATGAAAAAAAAATTTTTTTGGGGTTCCCACAAAGTTACAAATTCGGGAATACGTAGAGGGCAAAATGTTTAGAAAATAATTATTGGACGCTTGTTTGGCCATTTAGATAAATACCCCGGGGTGCCTCGCATTAAAAAAAGGATAAACAAGGTGTGTTCATAAGCCATAGACGTGCCCAGTGGCGCTGAAGCCGAGGGGGTCAACCAGCCAAAGCATCGGCTGTCGCTCAGTCTTTGTTTGGGGCTGTGGAAGATGAAATTTTGCCAGTAAAAAGCCAAAGAAAGCCCTCTCCACTTGATCCTTAGTGTTCTTGGATGATGTTGTAAAAACCCGCACAATAAACTCAAGTTTCTAATCTACTGTCCAGATGCCCATGTTATGAATACTATTTATCACTTATAGTTTACATTCTACAGTTCCATATTCCTCATTTCACACTCAAACAGGGGTAGGGGTAGGGAATGTTTCCAACACGCTTATAATGCAACGAGTGGCCCTAGACAACTAACCATACCTCCTAAGTAGGTTATTTTTCTCTCATACTAGGTCCTAGACAACTAAGCATCTTCAAATCTCATGATTTAAATGAAAAAACAATCAGAAAAAATGAAACCTATCCCATAAGATTATTGTTCTCTCACGTACTAGGTCCTAGACAACTAAGCATCTTCAAATCTCATGATTTAAATTTAAAAAATCTATAAGAAAAAATGAAACATACCCCATAAGCAGATTATTGTTCTCTCACATACTAGGTCCTAGACAACTAAGCATCTTCAAATCTCATGATTTAAATTAAAAAAAATAATCTATAAGGAAAAATGAAACATACCCCATAAGCAGACTACTTTTTTCTCACATACTAGGTCCTAGACAACTAAGCATCTTCAAATTTCATGATTTAAATTTAAAAAAATCTATAAGAAAAAATGAAACATGCCCCATAAATAGATCATTTGTCTCTCACATACTACTTAATTCATTACCATGCCTGTAATAATTGCTTAAAGAGAATGGTGGATGATTACATTCATATTTAGAAACTGTAATTTATGATATTAAGTATCAAAACATTTTAAGTGGACGGTCCCACGCTTTATATTCCATTTCATTAGTTACCCAGTTTTGCTACAGCATGCAAATTATTTCTTCAGATAATTGGTAAATTACTTATCCAATTGATTTTGACATTTTACAATACCCTCTTTACATAAAATTGGTGAGAGATTTTTTCATTTGATGCTTGATGACATTTTCTAACTTTTTCTGACTATCAATAAAGGTTTAGTATTTCATTACTGGATGTGTTCAGAACTTTTTAAAATGTACTTTGCTGATTTTTCACTTTTTTACCTTCAGTGCAACTAATAAATAATAATAATTTTAGTTTAATTTAAACAGTTAAATCTATTTTTAAAGCCCTTTTACTTGCTTCTTTTAGCTTGAGTTACAGTGAGCTATTTCGGTCCAAACTATCACCATCTTTGAGATTATTTACAATGCTAGAAAACACCATTCACCAAACTTTTCCCTCATGTATATTTTAATCAAATTTTTAAATTAAAAGAAAATTACTGCTAAAATTTTTTTCAAAAACTTATAGTCACTATAATTTCTCAAATTTCCATCTTAATGAATATAGATATGATCACAACTTATGGATGTTGTACTTTCAACACATTTATAGTATAAAAGCTGAAGAAATTCTTTTCTAGCTTAAATGCAGAGCCATTTATTCAAATTAAGTTTCTGGCATGAGGTTTCATAGTGCTACTTTAAGTAATGGTTTCTCTGAAATGCCCAGATCTGGCAGTCTCACAGAAAATAACTAACTTAGCCCTGTACAATAGTAGGGAAATTGGAAAGTAATCCTTTACAAAAAACATTCGCCATGCAGATCTGAACACATAAAGAACATTGCTCTCAAGCATTTTTGTTGCTGTTGACTCCAACATTAAGCCAGTGAAAATTTTTTCCCTAAAGTTTGCTAAAAAGGGTTAAAACTTGATAAATATTTTCAACTGCTCCAGGTTCTCCATTGGCATGGAGCCAGGAAGTGTGAATGGACAGATCCTCAATTGCTTTGAACTTTTCTAGTTCTTCGCATTCCTTCCTGCTTAGTAGTTCTGTACCATTAGGGTAGATAGGAGAAAACAAAAAACAAATGTCAAGTTTTAGAAGTTAGTGTGGCCTGGCAGTAGTATGTTGCTGAACTGCCATAAGGAGGATTGAAGGCGAAAAAGGAGTTAAGAAATTGAGATAGGAGGTAAATAGTAGAAGTAATGTGCATGCTGAAGCCCTTAGTCACTGGGCACCACAGATCTAGTCTTAGAATAAACCCTAAGTGTGACTATCTTTACGGGAATAAATGTTCCTGAATGTGTGGGGGCTGTACAGGCATTTATGGTGGGGGTGGGGGGAGTATGGGGGGGGGAGGAGGGAGAGGGAGTGGAAAAAGCGTGGATAAATAGCTCCTGAATGATGAGATGAGAGAAATGTGAAGGCTGCCCTGCCCCAGTGAGACCTTCATATCAGGACAAGGAAAAAGAAAATCTATATTCAGATGCCTGGTAAAAATATCAAGGGTGGCTGGAAAATTAAGAGCCTTAGACTCTTCTTGGTAAACTTATATAGCCTGTTAGTACAATTTTCCACTGACTTTTAGAAAAAAAAATGACTAAATTGTCCCTTATTTTTGCAAAATTATAATGAGGTGCCTATTTCAAATAAACTGTGATTACTGGGGCTTTTAGAGGCAGATTGAAAAAGAGGAGTAAAAACAGTAAAAATATTCTTCTCCATAATATCTTTAATAAAAAAAAAAATTCTTTTCCAAAGGAAAATGAAGACTATCTTGCCAAAGGTTATTGTTTAATATTTATTGATTGCCCGTGGTGTGTTAGGATCTGAGTCGATAATACATTCAGAGACAAAGGCAGTGCTTCTCTAAGGTGATATTTTACATATACACTGAGAAGAGGACAGGATCTCTGATTTCATTAAGTAGAGGAAACTCCCTTTGGCAAAACAGGCAAGTATCTTCTGTGCAATTTATAGTCTTAGAGAGGTGCTTAGAACACTTGAGAAGTTAAGCCACTTGAGCAGGGTCAAACAGCCAGTGTGTCAGAGGCAGAATTCACACCCAGAGCTTCCTGCTTTCTAGGCCAACTTTCTTTCTACTCTTCCATGCTGACCCACTGTATAGAAATATTAGTAATAATTCTTATTTACATATTGCTTGAGGGTTTGCAAAGGATTTTACAAGCTTTATCTCATTTGATCTTCACAGCTCTTTGACTTTTTATCAGCTTGTATTTGTTTATATTTTTTATTCACAAAGGAATCAATCATTAAAAGTGCAAAACCAAAAACACCTACATTCCAGTTAATAATGTTCTGAATTTTAATAGTTGGAACTTAAACAACAATAAAACCCTGTTTGGAGACCTCCAGAGAAAAGATTGGTACAATGCAGGGAAGCTTTATAGACCTGATGTTTCAGGATTGTTTGATTCATCTTCTCCTTACCTTTGTTTGTAGGAACATCTGTAGTTTCAAAGAACACACAACATCATTTATGAGGCTTAATCATAACTTCCATTTCCTCAATAATATTAAGCCCTTGATATCCTAATCTTTCCCCCTTCTTGTTCTGGGTAAAAGATAGTAAGATTAATTTTATATTTAAGTTTGTATTTCTCTTTCTGTTTTTTCATAAAGCACCACTTGATAGCAATGTCATTGCATTTTGGAGCCCAAACTCTAACTTTTCAAGCCAAATTTTAGGATTCTCCCAGTGTAAAAACAGTAACTTTTTTTTACCTTTTCTTCCAGTTGACCCTTCTCTTGAACACAGGAATCAATTTTTCCACCCTCCTATCACACGATGGGCTGGCAAAACACACACATAATGGAAGGCTTACGCCATTTTATAGGCCTAGTACAGTGCTCCTTAAACTGTATTTCAATTCTGACTCTGAACAGGCTGGGTAAAAAAAGACTAATCTAAAAAAAAACCTCAACTGCTACAGCTATACCCAGCAGCAGAGTATGAGGGACTCACTTTCAGAACATTTAGAGTTGCCACATCACCCACATCACAATGGGCAGAATTTTGAGCCAATTGCCAAGCACTGTGACCAAAGCGGCAGCAATGCCATGCATGTAGCAGGCACTCAATAAAGACTTATTGAATGAACTGCCCACTGGTCACTAACAAAAATATTCTTTTGATCACTGTACTACAAATAAAACTTGTAAAGATGATACTATCAAATATGACTCTTTCATGCTTTCAACTCCGATCCGAACAAATGTTGATTAAGCACCTACTATATTCAGAGAAATATGTTAAGTGCCAAAGGAAAAATAAAGAATAAGACATGGTTCCTGCCGTTATGGAACTGACATTCTAAAGGGTAGATGTAACATGTATACAAATAGCCATAATGCAAAAGAATACTAGAAGAGTGGTACCAATTATATTCCATTATAAGTTCAAGAGAGATCATTACTGACTGAGGTGTTCAGAAGTATCAAAGAAGGGTTTACATCTGAGCTGAGCTTTATAGAATGAGCGATGTTACTCCTTCGTTCCCGAAGAAGATCATGACATCAGGGAGGTGATGCCATGACAAGCAGATGAACTGGATTTGGGTTGGGGGTGTGGGGGGGGAGATGTGCTAAGTCACCAATCTCTCTTTCTTCTCCAGAGCCATCTAGATTCAGTGGCCAGATATGAATCAGGATGACTGAAGATGGATGGCCCATCGAATGAGTGGCATTTCAGCAGACAGATATGTGGCAGTGGGGACATGAAGAGCCTTCTTTCTAGGCTTTGTGCATACACCAGCAACAACAAAACCACTGTCAACAATAACTAGTATTTCTATAGAGACTGCTGTGTGATAGACACTATGTCAAGAACATTTACAAATATATTATATATATATATATATATGTATATGTCATTTGATCCTTAATAACAAACTTGGGAAATAAGTACTATGTTAGCCTGGTTTTACAGTTGAGAAAATTGAGGTAAACAGAGATTAAGTGACTTAAGGTCACACAGTTATAAATCCTGACGCTGTATTTGACTAAATCTTCCTGACTCGAGGCAAGTCTGGTTCTCTATCAGCTGTAACTACTTAGTTGCCTGTGTGACATAAAGGGAGATGGGCACAGATACCTACAAGGGATAGGAGAATTGAGGATCTGGTTTGGCTAGGATATAGAGTCTACCATGAGAAAAATGAAGAGATAAAAGTGATGGCTTATTGTGGAAGGAAAAGCAATGGAGTTTTATCAGCAATGGAGAGTTTTGCATATCTTTATACTTTTCATAGTCTTTTGTTTTCTCCTTTGTACTTATCTCCTTTGTGAAGCAGTTATGTACCCGTCTCCCCTAGGTCTGTCATAAGTGTATGCTACATGAATGAATACGTGGTCAAACCAGTACATGAGGAAAATGAATCAAGAAGCAATGTGAAAGATTAGAAGAAGGAAGGGTTAGAAGTTGGAAGTAGAAAGGCCAATTAAGTGACTATTATAATATCCGGTAAGTAGCAGTAATGGCCTATTCTAGGATGGAGACAGTTAAAATAGAGATGATAACAGATTCATGAGATACTGGAGAGTAGAATCAACAGACATTGGCAATCAAAGAACTTGAATGTGAGCTCCTTGAGGGCAGGAAATATTTTTCATAAAAAGTCTTTCTATTCCTAGGGTTGACCACAATGTCTAACAAATAGTTGCTTACTGTTAGTTGAATTGGATCAGATTGGTAACTAATAGGATGTAGGAAGTGAGAGAGAGACAGAGAAGAAGAAATTCTAATTCCAAGGCTTTAAAAGTCAACATGAATGATGGTACAATTGACAGAAATAGGAAACTAAGAAGGAGAAGTAGATTTTAAAGGAAATAAGTTTGGTTTTGGTCATGTTAAGTTTGAGATACTGTTTCCGAGAGATATCCAGTAGGCAGAGGATAATGTAATCCTGAAGCTCAGAGAAGTGAATGGAGATTACAGATTCTTGAGTTAATTGCACATAGATGAATTTGCCAGGGAGAAGACTTCTGTACAGCATTTGACATTGTGATTCACCCTCTCCTGAAGATTCTTCCTTCTAAGAATATTAATGATAATGCTTTTTCTTGCTCCTTCTCTTATCTTTCTGACTACCCCTCTTGTTCTCTTTTAGGGAGTCATCATCCATATAGCTGACCTTGGCTATCCACATGTCAGGCTTGATCCTGTGCCTTCCCTTTTTCCTCTATACACAGAGTGTTGTTAGCTCTCCATCTTCTATGGGTTTAATTATAGTCCTTTCCATGCAGTGGTAACTGAATGTCAATTAGGCATTTCAAAAGCAATACATCTAAAACAAATCATGAAACTCCTCCACAACTTCCCAGTTTCCATATTTCTATCAGAGCATCACCATCCTCCCACCATCTAGCTTGGATTACTCTGGTTCACCTTATATATCGGATCATTTATCAAGGTTTGTTACTTCTTATTCCCATAATGTCTTTCATATCCATCCCTTTCTCTCTATTCCCATGACTATCCCTACTTTAATCCTTCATTATCTTTTCCATAAACTTCCTAATCCCAGACTCAAGTCTCAATTCATCTTCCCCACAGCCACCAGAGTGATTTTTCTAAAGCACAGATCTGGCCAGATCCTTGGCCGGGTCAGTAAAATCCAATGGTTTGCTCCCTATTATCTCTAAGATCAAATAGAGTCCCTTATAGGTTTGGTATTTAAACATCTTCACATCCCAGCTCTAACTATATTATATGTTATTTCCTTCTATGCATTTTATAGTCCAACCCAACTGGTCTTCTTCCAGTTTCTTAAACATACTTTACCTACTGCTTCTACCTTTTTACACTGACTGTCCTTTGGGTCTGGAATGTCCTTTCAGTCTCTTGAAATCCCTTGGTGACTTAGCTCAATGTGAACCTTTGGCTGTATGAGGCTCCTTATTCACACAGAAGCTAATACTTTTTCTTCACCACCACCCCCAACAAGGCAAACAAACAAAAAACAAAAACCTTGTATTATTTTGTATGTATAGATATATTGATTATATCATCTGATAACATGTCAGCTCTTTGAGGGTAGGAACTGGTTTATTTGTCATCGCATCCCTAATACAAGTTCTATAAAAATATATAAATTTAATAAATGCTTAATAATTTAATTTATGCTTAATTTAAATTTAAATTTTATTTAATAACAGAAGAGTTAGCTGATTTCAGTGTATTGGAAAGATAAACCACACAGAGCTTCCTATTAACTATTAAAATTAAACTAGTTTAGTAGTAAACCGGGAAAACCTTTAGAACTAGTATTTCTGACAAAGGACTCATTTCTAAAATATACAGAGAACTGATTCAAATTAAAAAAAAAATTCCCCCAATTGACAAATGGTCAAAGGATATGCAAAGTCAATTAATAGATGAGGAAATCAAAGCAATCCATAGACATATGAAAAATTGCTCTAAATCATTACTTATTAGAGAAATGCAAATTTAAGCATCTCTGAGATACCATGTCACACCTCTCAGACTGGCCAATATGACCAGAAAGGACAATGATCATTGTTGGAAGTGTTGTGGGAAATCTGGGACACAAATACATTGTTGGAGCTGTGAACTCATCCAACCTTTGATCCTTTGATTGCTGGATCCCTTTGATCCAGCAATGCCACTACTGGGCCTATACCCTGAAGAAATGATGAAAAAGGGTAAAAATATCACTTGTACAAAAATATTCACAGCAGCCCTGTTTGTGGTGGCAAAGAATTGGAAATCAAGTAAATGTCCTTCCATTGGGGAATGGCTTAACAAACTGTGGTATATGTATGTCATGGAACACTATTGTTCTATTAGAAACCAGGAGGGATGGGAATTCAGGGAAGCCTGGAGGGATTTTCATGAACTGATGCTGAGTGAGATGAGCAGAACCAGAAAAACAACGTACACCCTAACAGCAACATGGGGGCAATGATCAACCCTGATAGACTTACTCATCCCTTCAGTGCAACAATCAGGGACAATTTGGGGCTCTCTGCAATAGAGAATACCATTTGTATCCAGAGAAAGAACTGTGGAGTTTGAACAAAGACCAAGGACTGTTACCTTTAATTTAGAGAAAAAAAACTAATATCTTATTGTCTGATCTTGCTACCTCTTTTACTTTATGTTTCTTCCTGAAGGATGTGATTTCTCTCTCATCACATTCAATAGAGATCAATGTATAACATAGAACCAATGTAAACACTAACAATGCCTTCTGTGGGGGTGGGGGAGGAAGCAAGAATGGGAGAAAAACTGTAAAACTCAAAATAAATAAAATCTTTCTTAAAAAAAAAAAAAAGAAAGAAACCAGGAGGGATGGAAATTCAAGGAAGCCTGGAGGGATTTGCATGAACTGATGCTCAGCAAGATGAGCAAAACCAGAAAAACATTGTACACCTTAACAGCAACATGGGGGTGATGATCAACCTTGATGGACTCCCTCAATCAGGGAGAATTTGGGGCTCTCTGCAATGGAGAATACCATCTGTATCCAGAGAAAGAACTGTGGAGTTTGAACAAAGACCAAGGACTATTACCTTTAATTTTTTTTTTATTGTCTGATCTTGCTATCTCCTTTACTTTGTTTCTTCCTTAAGGATGTGATTTCTCTCTCATCACATTGAATTTGGATCAATATATATCATGACCTGTGGGTGTGTGGGGGAGAGGGAAATAAGATTAGAGGGGGAAAATTATGAAACTCAAAATAAAATCTTTAAAAAAAAAAGATTAAACTAGTTTAGCCAGTACTTGGCTCTTAGTAGGTGCTTAATGAACATTTGCTGAATTAGATTAGACTTGCAACTTATATTCTGTTTGCAGTAAATGTGGGAATTTTCTGATTTTTGACTTCATCATCATGTACACATCCAGTTAATTTTGTATTCAATGTTTAGAATGAAAGCTTAACTTAAATGAATCCTGTTTTGGAAATAAACTCCTTGATATAATGATTTAAAGACCTGTATAGGGTGGATATGATTTTAAAAATTCATAATTTATCTATAAACACCTGAATCAAACAAGCCAGCCTCTTTTTTTAATTCACTGATATTAATGTTCAAATACTTTTTGTATCTTTTTGATGAAAATATTTTTTCTTTTCAGTATTCAAGTTACAATAGCACTATTACTTTTGCAAAAATAAAGAAAAAAGTCAAAACCTTGGGGAATAATACATTTAAGAGGCAATGAAAAGGAAGGAATAGGCAGCAATAAATGATTAAGAGAAATAATTAGAAAGATGAGGAGAATCAGGAGAGTAATGTCATGAAAGCAAATGAAAAGTGTACAGTGAGACAATATAATCAGAGAACCTGAATTCAAATCCTACTGCTGCTTCTTACTACTTGAGTAACCATGGGTAGCTAGATGGCAAAGTGGATAGAGTGCTGGGCCTGGAGTCAGGATTACTTATCTTCATGAGCTCAATTCTGGCTTCAAGACACTAACTAGCTGAGTGACCCTGGGCAAGGCATTTATCCCAGATTACCCCAATTTTCTCATTGAATCGGCAAAAGGAATTAGAAAAGGAAATGGCAAACCACTTCAGTATATCTACCAAGGAAATCCCAAATTGGGTCACAAGTCAGACAGGATCAAAACAAAACAACAACAGTGGACAGGTGACTTAAACTCCCTGGTCCTCAGGTTCCTCATTTATAAAATGAAAAACATGAGCTGAAGTCCAGGCAACATTTATTTTCCTAAATCTAGACAAAATTGAAGGTGTAGTCAATTACTTCCTGGAGAAGCTATAAGAAAAAGACAGGATAATTAGATAGGGTAAAGAGGAAATTTTGCATAACCTTTGTTATGTTAAATCCAAGGTCATCCTCTCATGTAGTACTCCTCTCTGGAAGGAAACCAGAATCACTTTGTGTGATTCCTAGTTTTCCTCATACTGGATGTACATTGTTTCTAGGTACCAGAACAACTTGAACCAGAACAAAAAGAGACATTCATGAACATCCCTGATAAAACACTATGATGGTACAAGGATATAAGAAGAGGAAATAGAATTCGAAGTTATGGGTTTTAATAATTTCTACCAATCTCTCTAGGCACAAATATTCTACTAACATTGTATTTGATTTGTTCACTCCAAGTGTGGTACTCACCACTCAGTTGCCTACAAAACCAAATAATAGTTAACTCTGTCTACCCTATCCATTTATTTGGGGGAGAGGGAAAAGGGAGAGTGTTGACTAAAATGTGACTACCACAATGCAAGGTTATATTGACAGAAGTGAGGAGGCTAAAAAATTAAGGGACTGAGCATTTGAAGGGGGGGGCAGTAATTGGAATGCAGAAATCAGATAATGAACTTGCTGGAGACATCAAGATTATCCATAGATGACAACAAAAAAATCTTAACAGAATGAGGTACAGTTTAAAGGAGATTACCAAGTAATAGAGGCAAAAGGACATACTGACAATGGCAGTGAGGAGCAAACACCCCTTCTCTTCCTTCTTCTGGCTGTTCTTGTCACAGAGAAGAATCAATTAGCCTGGGAGAAGGCTCCAAAATATGGGATCTTCAGTGTGAAATCTAGGTTTCATTGAATACAAGAAGATTTAAAAAAATAGGTGTGGGGGCGGCTAGGTGGCCCAGTGGATAGAGCACCGGCCCTGGAGTCAGGAGTACCTGGGTTCAAATCTGGTCTCAGACACTCAATAATTACCTAGCTGTGTGGCCTTGAGAAAGTCATTTAACCCCGTTTGCCTTGCAAAAACCTAAATAAATAAATAAATAAATAAAGATGTTAAAAATAAATAAATAAAAATAAAAAAATAGGAGTGAAGAAGAGATATAAGATGAAGGAAAGAATTTTTAAAATTGATATCTTTTGTTTTTACATGAACATTATTTCTTACTACCTCTCTCTTCTTCCCCCCATAGAATAATCCTTTATATTAAAAAAATTTTAAGAGGAAAAATAGTTTAGCAAGGCAAGTAACATGTTGACAAAACATATGCAATATTACAAACTCATACTTACCTTGGAGTGGGTGAAAAAAATATATATATATACTATTATCTAGGGTTTTTTAGGTGAACTCATCTACAAATAGGAGTAATTTCATCTCTTTAATAATGCTTAATGTTTTAATTTTTTTTTATTGCTGTAACTTCAATTTTTGGAACCCGTTAAATAATAATGGATAGATAAAAACTATTAGAAAGGATACATTTTTTTTATTCCTATATTAAGTGGTATAGCATCCAATGCTTTTCCATTATAAATAACACTAACTCTTGGTTTAGATATATACTTTGTACTGAATTAAAGAAGTATCTTTCTTTGACTATACTTTTTGAGGAATTTTAACATAAATGTGTTATTGGTAGCTTTTTTATGTTTATTGATAGAATCATTTTGGATTTTTTCCTTTATGTGATTAAATACAATGATTATTTTTTCTAATGTTAAACTTCGCATTCCTGATAAAAATCCTAGTTGGTCACAGTGCATAATTTTAAAAATATATTTTTTGTAATCTCTCCTAATATTATAATAAACATTTTTGTGCCCATATTCATTAGTTGATCTATAGTTTGAGTTTACTGTTTAATACTCTCATAGTTTTGAAGCCAGAACCATACTTGTCTCATAATGACATGATTTATTCTTAATGAATCCATTCTGTCTCATAGTGATCATCATCATTTTCTTGCTCCACAATTTTTCAAGTAATTGATAAAAAGTTCTTCTATCTTGAAAAAATCTCCTTCATGCTTCCTTTAAGCATTGCAACAAATTTTTACTATCTTTGGTCCCAAATCATCTCCTTTCAAAAATAATCTGCTGTGGAGGTTAGTAGAAGAAAGCAGCAATGAAAAAGGTAGACTGTATAAATCAGAATGCATAGACTTTGAAGGAGGAAAATTTATTGAACACTGAGATGGCCCAGAAGCAGTTATAGAGAGCAAAGGAATACTTGATTCCTCTTTTAAATCCTGTATGTTTGGAGATAGTGGTAGTGGGCGGAAAGGGTCATGGAAGGGTTAACTTCTATTAGAGATTTCCAGAAAAATACATCCTAAAAAAAAAAAAGTCAAATTGTAGATGGAGAGTTCAAGGAGAAGTTTGAGGTTAGGTAGTGTGTTCTTAAAAGCTAGAATTCCAGAGTGGAATGAATTAAGAAAGATCATACAGTGCTGATGTAGGCTCAGAAGATATAGAATCAATCTGAATATTGGAAGTCTTGAACATTTGTGGACTCTGTCAGTTAGCTAAGATGACATAATTCATGTGGAGGATGTTTGCAAACTACTTGTGGGAGAATCATGAGTACTTGAACTTGGGTAAACATTTTTTAATTCATTCTGGCTAATTATATTGTTGGGAGATACCTTTTATTCACTGATATAGCCAAACTACTTTTGTTTTTTAAATGACTTAAAAGCCTTGGCTTTGTTTCATTTGTGTCTGAGAGAGTGAGGTAGCTCCTTCACTAGTGCTTCCAAGGAGAGAATCATGCTATAAGGTCTAGAGTCATGGAACCTTCCTTTTCTTCCTTTGAAGCTGTATAGTCTCCCAGAAACAGGTCTGGGTCTTTGGTCTTTTCATTCATTCCTTTCTATTCTAGGTGTCTCCTTGAACCATGAAGATCAAAGAATTTAGGAATACTGACCAGAGGTTGCAATCATTCCAGCATTGACACTATGAGTGACAAGAGTCTGGAAATCTTTGCTAACAGAAATCAGCCTTGTTTCTACCTTTGAATGTGAACTTGGTGGGACCAATACTATGTAGTAATTGAGTTAAATTATGAAGTTAATATACCTCCTGTGCCCTAAGTCTGAGGTGGTATGGGGTGATATAAATCTCCAAGGTACTGAGAAAATTATATGTTTGCTCTTTCTGTATCTAGGAAGAAAAATAGACCTGTGTAAAATGCCAATCAGTTTCCGTTGGTGTGCTAGTCACTGAACCTCTAAAATGAGCTGGTAAGGACTTGAGCCAAATCAATCACAAGCCCCTTGACATACCCTAGAATCCCTGAGAATATGGGGGCATAATAGCCAAAAATGTCACATTTTCATGATTATTGATTTTATTCTTTGATTTTTGCAAGGCAGTGGTTAAGTGACTTGCCCAGGGTCACACAGCTAATTTATTATTACATATCTGAGACTGAATTTGCAATCAGGTCCTCCTGACTCCAGGGCCAGTGCTCTATCCACCCTGCCACCTAACTACCCTAAAGTCATATTTTTCAATCAACTATGATAGACTTAGCTCTTCTCAACAACACAGTAATCAAAGACAATTCTAAAAGACCTGAGAAGGAAAATACCATCCATATACAGAAAAAGAACTATGCAATATGATTGCAGATCATAGCATACTATTTTCACCTTTTAAAATTTCTTTTCTGTTTGTTCTTTCTTGTGGTTTTCCCCTTTTTCTTCTGTTTCTTTTTCACAGCATGACTAACATAGAAACATATAAAACACAACTATGCATGTATAATCTCTATCAGATTACTTCCTGTCCTAGGATGAGGGAAGGGACAGTTGGGAGGGAGAAAAACTTTACAAAAACGAATGTTGAAAATTATCTTTACTTACAATCAGAAAAATAAATAATAAAAATGTCCTACTCATAAAAAAAATTAGTCACATCTTTAGCAAGAAGTCTTTTCCAGTTTTCTTTAATCTTCTTGCCTTCCGCCAACTGGCAAAGCAAAGAGTGTCCATTAGAACCATAACTATTTAAATATTGTACTTGAAATGCTAGCTAAATCAATAAGACAAGATAAAGAAATTGAAAGAATAAACATAGGCAATTAGCTAACAAAGCTATTACTTTTTGCAGATATGATGGGACACTTAGAGAACTACAGTCTACTAAAAAACTAGCTAAAACAATTTTAGCAAAGTTTTAGAACATAAAATAAACCCACACAAATCATCAACATTTCTATATAAGAAATCTCAATAGGAAAAAATTAAAAAAACAAAAATTTCATTTAAAATAACTGTACACTGTATAAAAGGGTTAGAAGTCTACCTGCTAAGACACAAACAGGAACAATATGAGCACAATTATAAAAAACCTTTTCATACAAATACAGATCTAATTAATCAGAGAGATAATCATTGATCATAAGTTGTAAGCCAATATATAATGAGATAATACTACCTAAATTAATTTACTTATCCATATTAATCAAAGTTTCAATGAATTATGTTATAGAGATAAAAAAATAACAAAATTCATCCAGAGGAACAAAAGGTCAAGAAAATTAAGAGAATCAATGGAAAAAAGGGGAGAGGGGAAGAAAGATGCCCTAAAAGGACCAGATCTCAAACTATACTCTAAAGTAACAATTATTAAAACTATCTGGTATTGGATAAAAAATAGAATGCTTGATCAATAGAATAGATTAGGCATATTTTAGGCATTATATATATATATATATATATATACATATATACAGACAGATATATATTTATATATGGTCATAGTAAACTAGTGTTTGTTTGATAGGATTTGATAAACCCAAAGATCCAAGTTACTGGGACAAGAAGTCATCATTTGACAAACATTTCTGGGAAAACTGGAAAATAATCTGGCAGAAACTAAGCATAAACCAGCGTCTCACATATATATAAGATCAACTCAAAATGGTTATGATTTAGATATAAAAGGTAATATATGTAAATTAGAGTATTACAGAAAAAATTACTTGTCAGATTGATGAATAAGGGAAGAGTTCATGAACAAATAAGATTGAGAGAGAGAGATAGAAATGATCAGGTGAGGTACGATGGACAATTTTTGATTAAATTAAATTAAAAAGGTTTTGCAATGCAGCCAAGATTAGAAGGAAAACAAGGAACTGGGAAAAAAAAACCCTACAGCAAGTTTCTCCAATGAAGATCTTATTTCTCAAATACATAGGGATCTGGATCAAATTTATAAAAATAAAAATCCTTCCCCAATTGATAAGTGGTTAAAGGATATAAATAGGTAATTTTCAGAAGAAGAAATCAAAGCTATGAATAGTTATTTTGTTTTTTAGATTTTTGAAGGCAATGGGGTTAAGTGGGTTGCCCAAGGCCACACTATCAATAGTTATATTTAAAAAATGCTCTAAATCACTAATAGAGAAATGCAAATTAAAACAAATCTGAGGTTCTACTTTGCCATTTAGCAAATCAGATTTGCTAAGAGACAGCAAAGAAAAATTACCAATACTGCAGGGGATGAGGAAGAATAGGTATACTAATGTATTGTTGGGGAAGTTGTGAACTTGTCCAAGAATTCTGGGGAACAATTTGGACCCATGTCCCAAAAAAGATATAAAACTGTGTATATATACTTTGACAGGGCAAAATTGCCACTTGGTTTGTACTCCAAAAAATTTTTTTTAAATGAAAGGGCAACATTTACAAAAATATTTATAGCAGCTCAGATTTAGGGCACCCATCAATTGGGGAATGTTGTGATAGATGATTGTGATGGAATATTATTATATTATTATAAAGTAAGAAATGATGAAGGGGATGGTTTCAGAAAAATTGTAGGCAGACTCATATGAGTTGATAAAAAGTAAAGTGAACAGAACTAAAAGAATATTGTTCATGGTAACAACAATATTGTTATGACAATCAATTGTGAAAGACCTAGCTACTCTAATCAATATAGTGATCAATGACAATTCCAAAGGACATATAGTGAAAGATATTATCTACCTCCAGAGAGAAAACTGATGAACTTTGAGTACAAATTAAAGCATATTTTCTTTCAATTTCTTATTTTTTTTTTTGCTTCCCTTCCCCTTTCTCCACACAACATGGTTGATGTGGAAATATGTTTTGCATGACTTAATATGTATAATGAGTATTGTGTCTCTTGCCTTCTCAATGTGTGGGGGAAGGGAGAGGAGATAATTTGAAACTGAAAATAAAAAAAAATTAAATTCCCAGTTTATCCTGTATGTACTTAGTTTGCACATTGTCATCCTTATTAGACTGTGAACTCTTTGATACAAGGATTTTTTTTTTACTTTTTCTATTGTGACCTTGAACTTAGCACAATGTTTGATACTATAGATGCTTAATAAATGTTAACTAACTTGACTTGAATTCATGAAGTGGTTATATTTTAAATTTAATGTGCTGGAATTTACTCCTTAGTAATCAAATAGATAGATTTTTTTTTTTTAGGTTTTTGCAAGGCAAACAGGGTTAAGTGGCTTGCCCAAGGCCACACAGCTGGGTAATTATTAAGTGCCTGAGACTGGATTTGAACCCAGGTACTCCTGACTCCAGGGCTGGTGCTTTATCCACTATGCCACCCTAGCTGCCCCAAATAGATAGATTTCAATGCAATCTCTTTGTTGCAGGTGTTTTAAATTACTGAGGTTCCTTTGACTTTGTATGTCACCTAGTGTTCTAGACTGTTCTCTGAAATTTTGATAAAAAAAATCAGTTAAAACTTACAGAAGTTAGGGGTGGCTAGGTGTTGCAGTGGATAGAGCACCGGCCCTGGAGTCAAGAGTATCTGAGTTCAAATCCGGCCTCAGGCACTTAATTATCTAGTTGCTCTGTCTTAGACTAGTCACTTAACCTCATTGCCTTGCAAAAACCTAAAAAAAAAATAAAAATAAACTTGCAGAAGTTTACAAACAATTCTTCAAATTAGTATATGTTTTAATTAATATTGTCCTGTATTAGATATTTGAATTAACAAAAAATAAACAAAATTACATCTTTTATTCTGGATATCTTTCAGTTGGTTGTGTGAATATGAAGATGTGATAAGTTGTAATCACCTGCAAAAACCTTCTCATATTTTTATCAAGTATATTGACACTGAAAGTAGCCTGATAACATATCTAGAAGAGGGATAGGTCAAAATATATTAACAGGTGTATTTTTTTTAGGATTTTTTTTTTTTGCCAGGCAAATGGAGTTAAGTGGCTTGCCCAAGGCCACACAGTTTAGGTAATTAGTAAGTGTCTGCAACCGGATTTGACCGGAGTTGAACCCAGGTACTCCTGACTCCAGGGCCGGTGCTTTACCCATTGCAACACCTAGCCGCCCCAACAGGTAGTTTTGAAAGGGAGTTATTGAAGCTAACAACAAATCATATGGGGAAAAAATTGTCTTAAATACCTGAAAATTGGGAAATGAAAATTAAAGTAACTTTGAGGTTATATTTCACACCTATCACACTGGAGAACATGATAAAAGAGGAAAAGAAAGTTACCAAATTGTTGATACTTTTTGATCTGACACTAGCACTACTTGACCTATGATCCTAAAGTAAGAGGAAAAGGTTCTATATGTACAACAATATTTATAGCAACTTTTTTCTGGTAGTGTCTTGAACTGTATCTTATATGAAAGATTTAAAGGAGACATAATTAACACAGAATATATTGAGGTTTGATTGGGATTTGCACCATTGAGAAGGGTGTATGCACAACAATGAGATCACAGAATCAATGGAATATTAAGGAAAGTCTTAGAGATGTGTGCATCTACATCAATAGGATTTTATTAAATATTTCTCTTGTCCAGGCCCTCCCAACCCCAAAACAATGCATGTTTCTGTACTTTAGAGAAATCTTTTCAGCATGTTGACTTCTATATCTCTCAATCAAACTCCTGGTACCTACTTTATCACTAGCCAAATTTCATGTTAGCATATTGTTATGATTGTTCCTAGTGACAAAAAATACTGTTCAAAAAGTTACTATCCCTGTAATTTCAAGAGGAAAATCCCCCAAAATTAGTACCCCAAAACCAGGCCCTGAACTCAGAAGAAGAAAATGTTATTTATTTAGATTTTATTTCCAACAGCTACTCCTCATCTTAAATCTTAGATTACCCATTTCTCTAATTCCTTTATTTTTATTATGATATGGTAAGTTAATTCTTCTTGGAAGGGGAGGATAATAAGGGAAGAAAAACTGGTTCCAGACACTTAGAAAAAGTGAAGCATGCCTGGAGAATTCTGGGGCAAAGGTGTAAAAATGAAACTCCCAGTCCAGACTTTTAAACTTTGATGGTTTATTTTGAAATTACCTTGTTTCAAGTAATAAGCCTTTATTCTCTCCTAAACTTCCATTTAAAAAATTGGGTGTGTTTGCTGTTGTTTTGTTTCATTGTGACTGACTTTTTGTGATCCCATTTGGGATTTTCCTCACAAAGATATTAGAATGGTTTGCCATTTCCTTCTCCAGTTCATCTTTCAGAGGAGGAATCTGAGCAAATGGGGTTAAATGACTTGCCCAGAGTCATACAGCTAATAAATATGTAAGGTCAGATTTTAAACCATGAAGAGTCTGCCAGATTCTAAATCTAATGCTTTAACCACTGTGCCATCTGAAAATAATAATAATAATAATGATAATAATAATAATAATAATAATACATACTAATTAAATAATGGTACAATATGTACAATTAATTTTTAGTAGGACATTTGTACTCCAAAGATGCTAAATAGAGAATTTATAAAAAAAAATGGGTAGGAATCACTGCATGGAAAAAATGTGGAGTTGTAAGGTTGTACATGTATAACTTATTTCAGGTTACTTGCTGTCCTAATGTGGGGAGAGAGGGAAGGATGAGAGTGAGAAAACTTTATAAAAATGAATGTTGAAAGCTATTTTTAAGTATAAACTGAAAAAATAAATAAAAATTAAAAAATGACAATTCAAAAAAGTATAGCATTGTGAGATGTTTTACGGGGGCACATAATATGGAAAGGTAGCTATTATGATGTTAATGATCTATAAAAGCAAAGCTCATCAGTAATTAATTAAATAATCTGTTTTAATAAACCTTACTCCAAAACAAATTTTCAGTAAATTTTAAAGACTTCTGATTTTTATTAAATTGAAAATCAAGAAGTAGCAATGGCTTACACTGTCCACATACCAAAATGGGTGAATTGTATTGCAATAGGAAGGATTCCTACTTCATCACTTCAAAAGGTCTAGAGTGCTACTTCCATTTGTACAGATCGAAATATTAAAACTTTCCAAATTTAGTAGATAGTTTTGTAGGAGAAGTCTAGTAGTTAAGATTTAATACTGACATGAAATGAAATACCTTTAGGATATCAGTTAACAAAAGATTTTACTTAGCCACAACAGGGGGAAGACACTTGACAGCAAAGACATCACATTCAGGGTAACACATTCCCCTGTTCCTTTTTTTTTTTCCCATGACTATCCTTTTTATCAGGAATGAAGGAGGTCAACGGTGAGCTTTTGGAAACATCATTGATCACTGCACTGATCAGAGAAAAAAAGGAAGAGGGAAAGAAATATCAACAAGACCAATTACTACATCAAAAAAAGTGTGAAAATATATTCAATATTCCATGCCCATGGCCTCCCAACTCTGCAAAGGCATGACTATATCCCAATTTAAGCATTGGGAAACGATGTTAGATGTTTAAGATGAGAAGATAAAGAAGCAACTTTTGAGATATACTGTCAGTCACATAACTGCCGTTTTCAAAAATACCATATACTTCAATATTCCTATTTAACTGGAGTGCCAAAGCCCATTGTATGAGACCCTCTCTTCATTGGTGTGACCAGACTAGTGTGAGGGGTAGAGTGAGTCTTAGATCTCTTTAGTCTCTTCAAGCTGTGTACTTGATCCAGATTGGAGAAAAGATGGATCATGCCAACTCAACTTCACTTACTCAAGGGAAAATAAGACTCTGGGGAAAAAAGCAGATCTGAGAGGAACTAGCAGTATCCAGGATGTCTATATACCCAGTATGTGAGGGGCAGAGCCAAGATGGCAGAATAAAGGCATATACTCACCTTGCTGCACAAGACTTTGGAGAATTTCTCCTTGAGTGAGATTTGAGACTTTCTTATTTGAACTGATCCCAATGGGAGAGCTACTTGATTCTGTATTGTTTGATATGTATTCATCTTTTTTTCTTATTTGTATCTTTCTCTTATTTCTATCTTACTAATGACTTGGATAAATGGATTTCTTTACTTCTCATTATTTGGATTCATTGTGGAACTGGTATTTGGTGGAAAGTCAAACAATGAAGCTTGGATACTCCTTTCCCTATTAAGGAATAATGATTAGACCTTTAGCTTTATCCTGAAAACTACATCTCAAAAACAATAATATTTAAGGAAGCAGATAGATATAATTCCAGCCCTATACCCCTTCTCTCAGGGGAGGTCAGAGTGGACAAATTCCTGACCCCCTTCCTGGAAGGAATTCAAGTTTTCCTTGGAGAAGAGGCTAGGGGTAGGGTGGGGAAGAGGCTAGAGATATTTATTTTGTCTCCCTTAGAGGCACATAATAGCCCTTGATACATGTAGGGATGATGCTATTAACACCTATGAAGGATTATAGGAGAAATAGAGAGAAAGGAACTTGGAGTGAGAAAGAGAAGATAATAGGATAGAGAGAGGGAGGGAGAAGAAAAAGAATAAGCAGACAGTAAACCTATAGATAGATGTGGTTTAGAATCCAAAATTGTGTAAGCCACATGTGGTCTGATGGTATACAGTGATAAATGACCAATTATCACAAACATTTTTGTATAGGAAACCACATATAATATGTGTACCATGTCAGTAAGTACTTATCAGTAAGTATAGGGGAAAATATAATGGGTTCAAGTAATTTGAAAGTACAGAATTTACATATCAAAGATTTTTTTTACAATTAAGCAAATATATTGAACCTACCCTAGCATAATGCTGGGTTGGTGAGGAGATCCAAAGTATAATACAATTTAATAAATACTTAATAAGCACTTTGGTATGTTGATGAGGATAATATATGTCCTTAAAAGAGGGAGATAGATAGGATAAAGATATGAAAATTTCAGATTTTAAGAAATTAGCAGACTTTGAGAAAGCAACAAGATTAGATTGTTCTCTGAAAGTTTACCACGCCATTAAAATTCAAAACTTTTAAATCTTTATCCTGTTCCCCTCTTCTTTTGAAGATTGGCAAGAGTGGAGAAGACAGATACTGTCCAATAAAGAACCAGACTACTAAGAAGACGGGGAACCTACAAAAACAACCATAAGACAAAATGGGAAATAATTTGTACCTGCCAATGAGAACCACAAAATCTTTTGCAAGATCTAAGGAAGTATATCATGGAAACAATGTAAAGAATGGCAAATTGCTTTCTGTGGGGGGTGGGGGGGAGGGAAGATTAGGGGAAAAATTGTAAAACTCAAAATAAATAATGTCTTTAAGCAAGGCCTAAGGAAAGGGTAATTACTCTTGGGCGATGTTAGATCTGAGAGGGCAGCCTTTGAGATGGGTTTTGAAGACTGGAAAGGACAACTTCATCAGGCAGAGATTGCTGAGGATGTGGGGGTGGGGAGAGTGGTTAAAGGGATAATATGAGCAAAAACATGAAGGTAATTCATGATAATAGCTAATATTTAAACATATTAAGCACCAGCTTGCCCAAAGCACTATTATAGACTCTAAAGAAACCTACATTCTACTAAACTGATTCTTGTGTAGTGGGTCTCTTCTGGCTAGAATAGAGTGTATTTGGAAGAGAATTAGGTGAGATAAGCCTGATGAGGCTTTGTTAGAATACAGAGAACCTAAGCAGTTTCCATTTTAATTGGTATGCAATTGAGAGTTCATAAAATTTTTTAGTGGAAGAGTGACATAATCAGATGCATGTGAAATCTACTCATCTGACATTATTATACTCTCCTAAATGATTTCCTAATCACCAAATCCAGTGACCTTTTTCAGTCTTAATTCTCATAGTTATTGGTAGTTTGGGGTTGGGTCTGGAAAGAATCTAAACAGAAAAATCAATTAGGAAACTGTTGCAATAGTCCAAGGAAATGATAATAAAGGTTTACATTGGAGGATTGGATCGGTAAAAATTGAAATAAAGAGGAAGGGATAGATGGAAGAGAAATTTTGGAAGAAGAATTGACAGAAGTTGGTAACTAAATATGGGAAGAGAGTTAAAGTTAACAGTAAAGTTTTGAGTATACCTGTCTAAGTAAATGGAGTTATTGGGAGGATCAAGTTTTGGTTGAGGAAGACTTTGTATGGTTTTGGATTTGCTAGGTTTAAAGTGCTACTGGGGGCATATAGGGGAAAATGATCAATGGCCAATTGGAAAGGTGTCTCAAACTCAATATAAGTGAGAGCTAAATGTAGAAATTTAGAAGTCAGTCACCTAGTGATGAGAGCTGAAATTTGGAAAGTAATAATAATAAGAATAAGAATAAGAATATTTATTTAGTGCCTATGTTCTAGACACTGTACTAAGCACTCTGCAAATATTATTTCATTTGCTCCTTAGAACAACCTTATGGAATAGGGACATTTTACAAAGCAGGAAACTGAGATAAACAGGAAATTTCTGTCCAGGGTCAAAGGAATATTAAATGTTTGAGGGTGTCTTTGAACTGAAGTCTTTCTGACTCCAGGTCCAGGACACCAGCCATTGAACCACGTTAAACTTGTATGAATTTTTAGGGAAGAAAATGCAGAGGAAGGAGTCTACTGGATAGAAGGTGGGAGAATACTAATAATATTAAGGGGTCAGGAATAGAAGCCAACAATGGAGAAATAGAAGGATTCATTAGGGAACTAGGCAAACTATGAGGTTGTAGTTTCAGGGAAACCAAGGGGGAAGAGACAATTGGTCATGTCCAGTGCTACAGAAAAATCAAGGAGAATGAAGACAGAAAAGATCATTGGATTTCAAATAACTTCTATTTGTAGGCACTGAGCTAAGTAAGCACTGGGGATTCCAAGAAAGGTATAAGACAGTTTCTGAACTCTGGAGCTCACAATCTAATGGAGGAGACAGAATTCAAATAATATATACAAACAAGCTACATACAGGAAATAGGAAATAGTCAACAGAGAAAGGACTGGAATTCAGAGGGATTGGGGAAGACTTCCTGCAGAAGGAGAGACTTTTAGCTGGGACTTGAAAGAAGTCAGGGATGAGGAAAAATTCTTTGACGGCCAGTGAAAATGCAGTCATCATTAATAGAGGAAAGATGGAGATGTAAATCAGAAGCTGATGGTTGCTTTCGTAGTGAATGGCAGGATGAGAGATGAGAAGCCTCAGTGAAACAATCTCAACTCTTTCAGGAAGTATTGGTGAAAAAGAGGAGATAATGGATGATAGTTTTGGTAGCTTGAGGAATCAAGGAAAGACTTTTTCAATTGGTAAGATTTTGGCCAGTTTGTGGGCATATGGCAAGGTAACAAGACAAGACTGTCATTTTAAGAAAAAAAAAATTATTTGGGGATAGATTATACAGAATTCAATTCAGTGAGACAGTGCAAAGCAACTGAGGACCTATTATAATCTGAAGATACAAGGAAAAATGAAAGGGGTCTTCTTCTCGAGGAAATTACATTCTCCTGGGGAGATACAACATGCACACAAACATTAAGCATATTGTCTGAAGGGCACTGTGTTAGGGGATAGGTATGAGCAAGAATATACTCCTGTGTACCAATTAACAAAAGAGCTCTTCTACTAACTTAAACAAAATAACATCAAATATATTTTATTCACTGTAAGTTTTGTTGTTGCTTGACCTTTTTCAGTTCAATTCAAGAAGCATACAAATGACAAAACCAAAAAGTATCTTCTGTAATTCTTTTGTAGAATGTACAACATATAGAATGTTTATGTATATGTATGTGTATATGAATTTGGTTTTCCTTTTTTATTCTGAATTATTTTATATAGAGAGGCAACATTGGCATATTGGACAAAGAAACAACCAGGAAGACCTGGGCTAAAATTCCACTTTTGATGCCTATTGGCTGTTTGATCCTGGGCATTTCTTTTAATCTCTCAATGATCTAGATAAATTGCAAAGAACAAACTGACCTGCATTGTACAAGAAGTCCTTATCTGTGATTTCCTATCCCAATAAATAAAATCCCAGGTCTGATTCCTATCTCCACCCCCCATCATTTCATAGCAATCCTTCCATATTTCTCAATATTCTTTATATTAACCATTATTTTTAATACAATAATATTATAATACATTCATGTACCACAATTTATGTAGCTAGTGTGCAGTTTATTGGGTATATTATTTCCAGGTTTTTATTATTATGAATAGCTGCTATGAATATTCTTGTATGGATAAGGTTCTTTCTGTTACCAACTATTTCGGGGGTATAAAGTTAAAAGAGAGATTACTAGACACTTTTTGGTGACTTTTTAATTGTATAACTGCACAGTGCTTTCCAAAATTGTAGAATAAATTAATAACTTCACTAGCCCTGAGGTAATATATGTAAATCATTTTGCAAACCTTAAAACCCAATATAATTACTGGTGTGTTTATTAATTAGCAAGTCTGTTTTCAAAGGAAACATAGAAGACTTAACAATTCAACAAACATTAAGTTCTTATTATATACCAGGTTCTTAGCAAAGACCTGGGGATATAAAAATAAAAAACAACCTAGAGGAATGTCTATTCTACTATAAGCATCCAAATGCAAAGCAAGTAAATAAATATAAAGTAAGTATGATGTAATTTCAAAAAGTTGTGAATAAGTGCCCTGGGGCCTCCATGTTAGTCCAGAATATGATTAGCTGCCAAAGTGCCTATAGAAGTTTCACGTGGGAAAGTAGCTTCTGTGGGTTTCTCCCCCTAAGGCACAGAAAGAAATGTGAGAAGGGTTTGAAAATCTTATATTTAGAATTTGTTCCTAAATTTGCAGTTATCTTCCAGAACAAAACTAACTAAATTACCTATAGGTATGGCTTAGCTGATGCTAAGTGGACTGTTTCAGTTAGTTTCTCATTTTATTTTGATTTGTTTTGTTTTGGGAAGCAATTGGGGTGGAGAGACTTGCCCAGGATCACCCATCTAGTAACTGTCTGAGACTAGGTTTGGATTTAGGTCTTTCTGATCCAGGGCCAGCTACTCTTATCTGCTGTGCCACCTAGCTGCCTCTGTCCAATGGTTTTCAAGGAGATCTAAATTAAGCAAAGATTCCCTGCTGGTAGTTCTACCTATTATAAGTCTCTCCCCACTTCAGCATATTTTCTATTTAGCTGCAAAAGTGATCTGTCTTAAAAATGTGAAACTCAAAAACCTAATGATTATTGAAATATCTTTGCATGTGGTTGGCAAAATAAATTCATTTTTAAAAAGTGATCTTTCTTAAGCACAGATTTGACTGAAATATACAAACTTATTTCAGTAAATTCTGGTGGCTCCCTTTCACATATACACAAAGTCAAACATGAAATCCTGCCTGGGGTTCAAAACCCTTCATAACCCACTGCTCCATCCCTACACTTGCATCCAGTGATAGATGCTTGGTCTTGCTATTTCTGAAACAAGATACTGAAACTTCCAACTTTGCTATTTTCCCTGGAATGTTCTTCCTCCTCATCTCTATCTCCAACTTTCCCAGGCTTCCTTCATGTCCCAGCTAAAAATCTTACCTTTTATAGGAACCTAATGCCCCTTTAAGTCTAGCATTTTTCTGTTTATTATTTTTAATTTATCCCATTAGGGCAGCTAGATGTCGTAATGGTTAGAGTACTAGTCCTTTAGTAAGGAAGACCTGAATTCAAATCTGAAATCAGTCACTTAACTGGCTTTGTGAACTTGGGCAAGTCACTTAACTCTGATTACCTTGTACCTAGGGCTATCTCCAGTCATCCTGATTTATATCTGGAAGAGAAAGTGAGGTTGGTGACTTAGCACATTCCCTCCTTACTCAAATCCCATCCAGGTGCCTGTCTTGGCATCACCTCCCTGATATCAGGGTCTTCTTCTAGAACAAAGGAAAGAAAAAATATGTTCTATCTAGAGTTTGCTTTTACATATTTATTTGTATCTTGCCTCTCCTATTAGATTGGAGCTCTTTGAGGTCAGGGACTTCCATTTGGTTTTTGTTTTTTGTTTTTACAAATGTTTTCTAGTGCTTACAAAGGATATAGCATACATTAAGTATTTACTAAATATTTTTATACTGAGTAATCAATTGATACCCCACCTCTCTCAAATCTAAAGCATCTGATAAATAAATGTTCTCACCTGATTAAATGATCGGAGTTTAATAACATCTAGTCATTTACTTTATGCTAAAGTGGATATCACACTGATTGACTCAATTGACCCCCGCCCATCCTTACATATAAAATAGCACTTCTTCATTCCAGACTTTGGCACAAGGGATAAAAGAGCAGACTATGTCAGACTTGAAAGGTGATCTTGGAAATCATAATGAAAAACTAATTCTGCAAAGTTTTTATAGTTATTCTTATAAATAGTTAAAGGCAGTTTTCCTTTTTTTGAGCATACAGTTTATGAATAAAGGAGCTCCTCTAGTCCTGGTAAAATAAAATAAACCTAGAAATTTTCAATTGCCTAATTTCATTCCTCAAAACACAGGACAGGAGAGACTACCATCAGTAGTAGGTCAAGAAAATAGACTAGCAGTATCAGTTACCATCAGCTGTGGGACAAAGTAGCTTTTTGTTTCTTGACCTTTCTTCTCATTGTTTTTAGCTCTGCACCAAATAACAATGTATTTAGCAACTTATGCCTAACTAGATTTTTTCTATCCTTTATATTTAAGGTTAGTGTTCACACAGAATTATAGCATAGGAATGGGACCTTAGAAATCATGTCACATAAGTACACAAACACAGATTCACAGAGTTAGTAACAGCAGAGATGGAATCTGAACCTAGATCTTCCAACTTCAAATTTACTCCCCCCCCCCCCCCCCCCCAGTCACCAGAGAGCAAAAAGGCACAATCAAGGAGATCTAAATTAAGCAAAGATTCCCTGCTGGTAGTTCTACCTATTATAAGTCTCTCCCCACTTCAGCATATTTTCTATTTAGCTGCAAAAGTGATCTGTCTTAAAAATGTGAAACTCAAAAACCTAATGATTATTGAAATATCTTTGCATGTAGTTGGCAAAATAAATTCATTTTTAAAAAGTGATCTTTCTTAAGCACAGATTTGACTGAAATATACAAACTTATTTCAGTAAATTCTGGTGGCTCCCTTTCACATACATACAAAGTCAAACATGAAATCCTGCCTGGGGTTCAAAACCCTTCATAACCCACCGCTCCATCCCTACACTTGCATCCAGTGATAGATGCTTGGTCTTGCTATTTCTGAAACAAGATACTGAAACTTCCAACTTTGCTATTTTCCCTGGAATGTTCTTCCTCCTCATCTCTATCTCCAACTTTCCCTGGCTTCCTTCATGTCCCAGCTAAAAATCTTACCTTTTATAGGAACCTAATGCCCCTTTAAGTCTAGCATTTTTCTGTTTATTATTTTTAATTTATCCCATTAGGGCAGCTAGATGTCATAATGGTTAGAGTACTAGTCCTTTAGTAAGGAAGACCTGAATTCAAATGTGAAATCAGTCACTTAACTGGCTTTGTGAACTTGGGCAAGTCACTTAACTCTGATTACCTTGTACCTAGGGCTATTTCCAGTCATCCTGATTTATATCTGGAAGAGAAAGTGAGGTTGGTGACTTAGCACATTCCCTCCTTACTCAAATCCCATCCAGGTGCCTGTCTTGGCATCACCTCCCTGATATCAGGGTCTTCTTCTAGAACAAAGGAAAGAAAAAATATGTTCTATCTAGAGTTTGCTTTTACATATTTATTTGTATCTTGCCTCTCCTATTAGATTGGAGCTCTTTGAGGTCAGGGACTTCCATTTGGTTTTTGTTTTTTGTTTTTACAAATGTTTTCTAGTGCTTACAAAGGATATAGCATACATTAAGTGTTTACTAAATATTTTTATACTGAGTAATCAATTGATACCCCACCTCTCTCAAATCTAAAGCATCTGATAAATAAATGTTCTCACCTGATTAAATGATCAGAGTTTAATAACATTTAGTCATTTACTTTATGCTAAAGTGGATATCACACTGATTGACTCAATTGACCCCCCCCCCCCAATCCTTACATATAAAATAGCACTTCTTCATTCCAGACTTTGGCACAAGGGATAAAAGAGCAGACTATGTCAGACTTGAAAGGTGATCTTGGAAATCATAATGAAAAACTAATTCTGCAAAGTTTTTATAGTTATTCTTATAAATAGTTAAAGGCAGTTTTCCTTTTTTTGAGCATACAGTTTATGAATAAAGGAGCTCCTCTAGTCCTGGTAAAATAAAATAAACCTAGAAATTTTCAATTGCCTAATTTCATTCCTCAAAACACAGGACAGGAGAGACTACCATCAGTAGTAGGTCAAGAAAATAGACTAGCAGTATCAGTACCATCAGCTGTGGACAAAGTAGCTTTTTGTTTCTTGACCTTTCTTCTCATTGTTTTTAGCTCTGCACCAAATAACAATGTATTTAGCAACTTATGCCTAACTAGATTTTTTCTATCCTTTATATTTAAGGTTAGTGTTCACACAGAATTATAGCATAGGAATGGGACCTTAGAAATCATCTCACATAAGTACACAAACACAGATTCACAGAGTTAGTAAACAGCAGAGATGGAATCTGAACCTAGATCTTCCAACTTCAAATTTACTCCTCCCCCCCCCCCCCCCCCCCCCAGTCACCAGAGAGCAAAAAGGCAGCTATAGGTTAGAATTTTTAACTTTACTTCGGGCTATATAGCTTGTCTCAGAATGGTGTATTGGAAAGAGTACTGTGATATGGCCTACCACATCATTAAAGTTTTGGAGTAGCTACTTGTTCTAGTATGCATTTGAATTGAGTACCTGGAAATTTTTTTCCATGAAGATTTCTGAATTTGGAATGAGGGGCTCAAATCTTTATTCTGCTAATTGAATCTCTTTAAGCCTCACTTTCTTAATCTGTAATAATTAGGGAATTGGGCTCTACATCTAGGATCTTATGCTACTGTTTTATTGTTTTATATAAGCTATGCCTCTTGTCTTGGATATGCCATAATAATGAAGTATTAGTAGGAATAGCTTATGTTACCTTTTCAAGAATATACAAAAAAGGGGATTTCACTGTCAGGGAGTATTTTATGGAAAATATTGGATGTCCCATCCAATCTTTAATATGAAAATCCCTTTTGATGACCTTGCCCTTTAAAACATATACTCTATATTCCCGGGCTAGATTCCTTAAGTTAAAACCCATTCTGTTTAAGAAACAGTCCCTTCCTGAGAATCATGTTTGCAAAGATCTAACCAATAACTCCTTTTTTTTTTATGATGGTTTGGTAAATCTCTTAAAGAAAAGGGAGAGGTTTATGACAGAAATGTCGATAAAAGCTTTAACTACAAATGTGTGGTTAGCTCCATTTCAGTCACTCAAGTCAACTTCTACCTATATTTATGGGTTTGATTGCATAATATATGAAATTTGTGGGAAGTACCAGGATGATAAGGTTACACAGACAAGTTATTTAAGTTTGAAAATAAACTGTAGCTTGTGATGGTGGGAAACCAGGTTGAGGACTGCTTTGAAAGAGAAATAAAAAATAAGGCCTTCATTTTCCTTGGGCTTTGTCTTATCCTTTAATTGTATGAGATGATTAATCATTTTTGGAACTTCCAGTGGAGTGATTTAACAGACTAATTTACCTTCAGGGAGAGATCAGCTCAACCCTGTCCCCTCTTTCCCCCAACAGTGAATTATTTGTGAAAAATTAATGATAAATATTTGATGGGATTCAAATCTGCTGAAAGAACCTGCTGTTTTCTAAATATCATGATGCCCCCACCCCCCAAATGACTTGTCTCCCCTTTCTAATTCAGTAACAGGGAAACTTTTTGACCAACAAATGTGACTTGATCAATAGACCTTGCATTTGCCACAAGAAATGACCTTTCCTGGTTAATGTGTAACTGATGATTGTTCCTCTAAAAGAGTCTGAATTTTACAGTATAGAAATACAGTCTCCATCCAGCACCCTAAAACACTAAAGCCTGTCAAATGGTCCTATAAAGTCACCACATTATATATGGCATTATATAGTGGTCAGAAGACATATCTGTTTTGCACCTAAAGTGTTTCAAGTTCTTCTGGGAATGCAATAAGTTTGCTATAAGGTTTAAACGTCTGGGAAAATCAAGGACATCTTTTTTTTTTTACTAGTTTCTTTTTAAAAGCATTAATGGTGACAGTGAAGGATGTTGAATGATAACCCAGTGGTGGAAGGAAAAGTACTCTATTCTACTAAAAGCAAATTACCCGAAAATCTTTGTTGTGGAAAATTAAAACTAATGACATGTTCATGCTGTATTGCAAAACTGCCTGTAACCCAATTTCCCAGCGTGAGATGCTGTTTATTTTCAAACTTAAATAACTCGTCCATTTAATAATTTACTTTTCCCCATTACTGAAAAAAAAAGAGCCACTGAAAATAGCTAGCGTTCTATACTATTCATTGGCAAGAGCAAGCATAAACCAAAGAATTTTCAGCATTTTGACTATTCTCTTTTAAAAAAAGATTAAACTGATCCTGTATGCACATACACATATATGTATATGAATTCATTCAACTTCTTAATAAATTTTTATTTTTCTCTTCTCAAACTAATTTCTATAAAAAGTTGCTACCTTCTTGGGTTTGTGATGGCAGTTTTTTATGGGATATCTATATCCATATACATTATGTATACATGCATTTCTAAATACATACACACAGGTATGCACAAATATGATTTTATATATATGAGAGAGAGAGGAGAGAGAGAGAGAGAGAGAGAGAGAGAGAGAAGGGGAGAGAGAGAGAGAGAGAGAGAGAAGGGGGGAGAGAGAGAGAGAGAGAAGGGGAGAGAGAGAGAGAGAGAGAGAGAGAGAGAAGGGGAGAGAGAGAGAGAGAGAGAGAGAGAGAGAGAGGAGAGAGTGACTCCTCTTTTCTCCGGTTTTCTGTGACAAGTGAATTAATCAGGTGATTGTGACTGTGGCCAGGGACACTTCAGCCTTACTCCATTGTACTGGATGGCACCCGGCAGTGAGTGTATTTAGATTAGCCTGGAGAGAATTTGCCAAGGTGACAAAGAAAGGTAAGCTCTCTCCTGTTTCTGGTAAACACCCTTATTGTTCTCCATCCCTGCTGGCTGGAATGAAAGCAATGCTGCAAAGCTAATTACTACCATAATGAAAGAAACCACTCATGGATTTGGAATGTGCTAATTCAGTTGGGTTAGAAACCCTGTAGATATCATTTTTTCCCCCTTTATACAGGTGTGCCTAGCTTTTAAGTTATGTGTTTAAATGCCAAATAATAATGATTAATATTCTTCCTGACAATTTCTTATTGTCCTTTGAGTTCTCTAGCAGATACACACACACACACACACACACACACACACACACACACACACACACACACTCTCACACATTGCCATACAGGTTGGCTAAGTAGTAACTAGACAATTGTGACTCCACAATGTGACAAGCAGTCATCTGGGTCACCATCTTTATGGACCTTTCCAAGGAAAAATCTCAATTTAAGCAAATAGTAATAAATGCACTAACTTTTAATTTTTACTGATCTTTTGGTTTTGCAGCATGTTCTTTTCCAAATACAGCCCTTCTTCTGCTCCATCAGATAACCATCCCTTTTAATAAAGAATAAAAGAAAGAAAAGGAAAAAAAAATTTAGGAAAACCAGCCATCCCATCAAGAGTCTGATGATATATGCAATGTTCCAAACCCATATGATTCAATTAATTTAGAAAAATCATGTGGCTGAAAGAGGGCTTCATCTAGTTTTACTTCATCTTACCTAATGCTTAAAGCACTTATCAGCAATACATCCCACAATTTTCATTGTCTCAGATTTCTATTTTTAAGGTTTACAAAGATCTTTAAAAGCAATAAATTCACAACCACCCTGGGAAGTAGGTGCTATCATTGTTCCCATTTTAAGAATAAAGAAACTGAGGCAAGACTTCCCCAGAGTCACTCAGATAGGATCTATCTGAGGTCATATGTGAATTCTGGCCAAATCTATACCACCTGTTTTCCAATCAAACTTTCATTTTAATAATCCCTTTACTGCAGACTTTAATGATAGGGAGAGGCAATCCTCAATCATATTTTTTTTTCTTTAGAAAGTTAGGAAAATTCCAACAGGAGACTTTTCCCCCCCTTTTTTCCCCATAGAGATTACTTATGGACTCAGTTTGTTAGCAGAATTTTAAAAGAACTTTTAATCAATCTAGTTGGGGAATTTTACTGTGGGTTCTTGAATAGTATTTCAATATTTCAATTTAGTATCTGAGGTTTAGACCCATTTCAGAAATGAGTTTTCTAGTTACCAAGATCAAAAATTAAGATAAACCAGTTAGAAATTAACTTTTTAATCACGATTATAACTATTAGGTAAATTTGATTATAAAATGTTGAAATTGATCTTTTTTTTAACTTAAGATGACCATTTTGATCTTTTTGAACATTAATGAAAACTCTCCTAATTACAGCTGTTATCCCAGGTAGCCTAAAATGATCTTTCAGCTATAATTAGACTTGAAGGGAAAACTGAAAAGACCCTCAATAAAATGCTGTCACAAGTTCCCTCCAAACTGCTTACCTGTAATTAAGTTGCATTTGCTTAGCTGATATTCTTTAAAAGAAGTATTAACATTACAAAGCTCAATTATTCATGGTCAAACAAAGTATAAGCAGGTTTTCCAACAAAGCAGTATTCTCTTTTACAATTGTTATTTTTGAAGTATCTTCAAACAGAACTAACACACTTTGTCTAGGTAAACAGGCATAGCTCTGGGCTAATTTACTGTTTACTTGATTGGCCTATTTTCCCACAGGGCTCAGTCTCAACTTATACCCACTTTACTTCCCCAAACACAGACTCCAAACTTCAGAAGGTTTGTACACAATCAAATCGCTATCTTAAAAAGGTTTCCCTCAACACGATTTTTAAGTTCTCGGCATTCCTCTGGTGGTATTACGCTGTTTTAGATATGCGGGATTTGTTAAGAAATTTTCACAAACATTTTTAAATGAGCAACGGTAGAAAGACAAAGAAGTTAGTTGAAATCAGAATATGTTTATCCTGGAGCATTTATGAATAACCTCTTTTAATCAGTGCCCAAGGAAAAATAGATCTAATAGCTTACACGATGCCTATCTCAAAAAAGGGTTCAAACTGCTTTGCATATTAAAAGTTAAGTCAATGAATGGTTTACTCCTATAGATATGCTCTTCAGTTTGTGTGGCTTGTTACCATAGAAATTTTGCGGGACGGTCCAATCCTTCTAGAGTTAGAGGTTGTTTGGAAAGTATACAAAACTTGTTCATTGTATCATTCTTTCTCACAACTCATGAGACAAAAAAAAAAAGGTAACTATGGACAAACTGATATTTGGAAGAGAATTTCTTTGTATTACTAATCACTCAGAATCACACAGAAATTCAGAATTGGAAGTGCCCTTTGCAGCCATCTAGTCTAAAATGACACACCCAAAGTGGTCATAGTCTTTGCTTGAAGACCTCCAGCCACAGGTCTACTTTTGGATAGTGCTAATGGTTAGGAAGCATCAAGCCTACTTACCCTTTAAAACAAAAACAAAAAACCCCGAAAATTTTCATTTATTGCTCCCAGGGTCAAACAGATCAAGTCTAATCTCCTTTCCCCGAGACAGCTATTCAAATACTTGAAAACTACAAAAAATGATTTCTCTTAGGTTTCTCCAGGCTAAACATTACCACTTTCTTCCAACTTGAGCGTTCTACAAAGCTTTTCTCCATCCTGGTTACCTTCTTGGCGCTCTATCTATAGACTTCTGATGTCCTTCTCAAGCTGTAATTCCCAGAACTGAACACCCAACTCCAGGTGTGGTCTGACAAGGTCAAAGTCAAGTGGAGTCTGGCTTGGACTATTAAGAGGAAGCATGCTGCTTTCTATAATCACTGTTCCCTTTTCTTGAGGGTGTCACTAGTCATCTCTTGAATGATCAATTCTAGATCTGCCCTTCTTCCCTAGTCCCCAATCAATGATTTTATGATCTTTCAAATAACATGGACAGTTAACTGCTCCTTCTGTATCTGAGGGTGTTTCATCTGGGTCTGGTGACATGAATTCATCAAGAGCAGTTATGTTTAGACTCAGTGCTGTTAAACAGAAACAGGGTCCCTAAATTTTTATGTAAGATTCCCTGAGGGCTGCATGTTGACTTAGAAAATCACGTGTTAATGTATTGTATTTATATTTATTTTGCAAAATATTTCTAAACTACATTTTAATCTTTGAGGATGGTCTTAGACTGCAGTGCAATCTGCTGGGTTTTGTTTGTTGCTGTTTTGTTTTGTTCTGTTTTGACATTTCTGGTGTGGTAAATGGGTAGTAGATATCCAATATAAGTAAATAGTAAGTCTACTTTTGTTGAATATCTATTCTTCATTAACTATTTTTGTTGTTGTTGTTCTTTCCTAGTATTTGATGATGATGGATGTTTGTCCTTAAATGACATCAGGGAGGTGATGCAATGAGAAGCACATGAATTGGGTTTAAGTGACTCACTTTCTCCTTTGGAACTAAGTCCAAGATATGGATCAGGATGATTGGAGATGGCCCTAGATTCGAGGCAATCAGGATCAAGTGACTTGCCCAAGGTCATGCAACTAGAAGGACACAGTGTCTGAGTTCAAATTTGAACTCAGGTCCCCCTGACTCCAGAGCTGGTGCTCTATCCATCACACCCAAGTACTTTCACTCTCCTAGGCTGAGGAAACAGGAAGGGAGAAGGGAATAAGTATTTCTATGGTTTTTATTTGATCTTCATAACAACCCTGAGAAGTCAATGATATTATTATACCTACTTTACAGATGACGAAACCAAGGTAAACTGAGGTTCCCCGTGACAAGGGTCAAATGGATAGAGAGTGTCTGAGGTCATATTTGGTCCCAGAAATCTATGCATTGCATCCCCAGCTGCCTCTAATTGGAACTGATCAGTACACAGTAATAGCAATATATTATACTGTACTTTGAATTTATAATTTGGCTTCTTTTCTTTTTCTTTCTGTTGTTAATTTATTCCATTCAATTTAAGCAAAGTCTCTTGTCTGTGATTGATATTTCTCTTTCCCCCATTAAGCTTAAAAATCCTTTCATGGTCCTTAACTTTCCTTGTGGGATTCAGTACTCCTGGTCCCTTTCTGTGCCATGCTCTTGGGGCCATCCTCTGTTATCTGCCCTAATTTCCATCTTCTCTACCTACCTTTTAAAGAAATGAGCATGCTCAATGTTCTCTACAGAGTGAAGAGTCAAGAATAAGTCTGAGATTTTAAATTTGGGTGACTGGAAGGACTGTCAATGAAAAGTTGAGAATATAACTGTCAATGAAAAGTTGAGAATATTAGAAATTCTTAGAACAAATGAGGATCCATTCATTAAGCAATAAATATTTTCCCCCAGTATATCAGTCTATGGGCTATCTGTGGTGGTTACAAAGAAATATGTTCAAGATATGATTCCTCGGGGAGTTTACAATCTGGTTGGAGAGGAGAGATACACACTTAATAACAAACTAAGAAATCAAGCATTATATGATAAAGGTCAAAGACTGTGGGGATGGAATAGACAAGCCTTTTTCAAGTCCTTTCAAAGTATACCAGGGCCAACTTGAGCTTAGTATAGTTAGAAAAAGCTTTATGGAGAAGGCAGCCTTGAACAGAATCTTAAAGCTTTAACAAGGAAAGTTCAACTCTTTGCAAAGGCATGGAAGTAAAAATTCCCAGGGGATAGCAAATGGATGAGCCCAATTGGAACAGAAATCTGAGCTGGTGTGAAGCAATAATAGCTAACACTTATAAAAGCTCTTAAAGGTTTGTAAGGTATTTTACATATATTATCTCATTTGATCCTAGCAACCTATTTTTATCTCCAGTTTATACATGGGAGAATCTGAAACTGGTCTTCCTAACTTAAAATCCTGCCCTCTTGCCATTTAATTAGGCCAGCCCTTGTAGAAAAGACTAGAATTCTGAGATGATGATAAATGGAAGGGGGTCGTGAATAGCTGGATCACAGAATTTAGTTTTACATGGGTGACAAGGAATGGCTCACTGAAGGTTTTGGGGCAGGGAAAGAACATGACCTGAGCTGTACATTAAAAAATTTAATCAGATAGTTTGTGTGTAGTATAGATTAGAGCAGGGTGAGACTGGAGGCAATGAGATTGTTCTATCAAGAGAACATGATAAAGGGCTTCCCTAGGTTTTCATTTTAAAAATTGAGCAAATTTTAAACTTGTAGGGATTAAACTCCTATCAGAAGTGAGATTTCTCTGGTTGCCAGGATAAGGAATTATAGTCAACAGGTTAGCAAATAACCTTTAGTCAAGATTTCACCAATATGGAAAAATCATTGCAAGGAAAGTCAAAGATTAAATAGAATTGGTTCAAATATCAAGCCAAACACTTAAATTTGAGTCAAAGAAAAGTCATTTCTACATTTTAATATTCCTTATTTGTTCTTTCACCACAAATTTCCCAATGTTTTCCACATTGAAAATAAAATGAACAAAAAAATTCTCCCAAATTAAATAATTGCTAATATATATTCTATATTTGATTATGATAAAAAACCTTCTAAGTAGGTGCTATTGTCTTCATCTTACTTAGAGGAAATTGCCCAGGGAGGTTAGTGTCTTGCCCAAAGCCACGTAGCTATTTTAGAGGCAAGAGTTCAACCAGGGCCTTCTCAACCCTCAAATTAGTAGTCTCCACTGGATTATTCAGCCTATGTGTATTGTTGAGTAGTTTTGGTTGGGTCTTCTTGGTTAAAAAACTGAAGTGGTTTGCCATTTTCTTCTTCAAGGCTATGTCAAGTGATTAAAAATGATTAAAAATGATCAGAAAAAAGTTCAGATTATTTTTGTCCACTTTAGTGACTGAATTTGATTGATAGCAAGATCAATTATTTGTGCAAAAGTCCACCATCAAAAAAGTACCCCTCCCCCACAAGAGATATATCAAATTGATATAATCATGGTATGTTGGTGAAGACAGGACAAAATGACCTCTGCTCATACTACTTCCATTAAGTCCACTAAAGTTTTTATTTTTTTTACTTCCAATTACATACATAGTTTTTAATATTCATTTTTGCAAGATTTTGAGTTCCAAATTTTTCTTCCTCTGTCCTTTCTCTTCCCCCTCCAAGACAGCAATCTGATATTGGCTATACATATACAGTCATATTAACCATATTTCCATATTAGTCATGTTGTGAAAGAATCAGAAAAGAAAAACCATGAGAAAAAAAATTTAAAAAGTGAAAACTGTATGCTTTGATCTGTATTCAGACTTCATGGTTCTTTTGATGTGGATGGCATTTTTGATCACAAGTATTTTGGAATTAAAAATAAAACAATTTTTATTTTTGGAATTGTTTTGGATTGTATTCTTGAGAAGAACTAAGTCATCTGCTAAAGTTTTTAAAGGCAACTAGATGAGACAGTGTATAGAGGAATAGAGTATGGGCCTGGATCCAGAAAGACCTGAGTTCAAATCCAACCTCAAACACTAGTTTGTGACCCCTGAGCAAGTCACTTAACCCTGTTTGCCTTAGTTTCTTCAGTTGTAAAATGAATTGGAGAAGGAAGCAAAACACTCCAGTATTTTTACTAAGAAAACCTCAAATGGGGTTCACAAAGAAACCGAAAAATAATAAAATCTTTTATAGGTCTACAAGCTCAATGATGCCTATTAAGGCAGCTAAAAATCTTGCGTGATTATAAATTAATAGCAGCCTAGGATATAGGAGGAGGGAGGTATTGAGAGTCTTGATATATTTCTAGTCTGGTCAGACCTCATCTAGAATATTGTGTTTTAATGTGGGTGTCATAATTTATGAAAAAATATTGATAGGATCATTAGGAACTAGAAACTAGGCCATTTGAAAATGGGAAGATCTGATAAATTTTAGCTTACAAAAGTCTTATTAGCACCTTTAGGCCACCCAAGTGACAGAACAAGTAAAACGAGGGTTTTAAAAACAGTCGACCATAAAGAGAAAGGGAAATGGTACCCTTTTTCATTTCCCTTGGTTGGACTGTGAAAGCCAGTTTGATTAGATCTCCTGGGGAAATCCCACTAATTCTTATCAATAATAATGAATAAATCAAGATGCTTTTAACCAGATATAGATTTATAGATTAAGGAGATCAGAGGTAAGAAAAGCAGATAAGTTTGCAGCAAGGCAAATAATGTTTGAGAAGATACCTAGAGTGTATAGGGAATGGCCATGCTTATATTTAAGATCACATTTTTAATGCTGGTGACATTTTGACTATACATGTTCAGAACATAACATTAAAAAACTTGCTTAATTATAGCACTAACAAGGCTGACATTCAGGGAGTAACATATGCTAGGAACTAAAGGTTTGGAGGATATGAATTTAATTTTATTCAATCTTACAAGTGTCTAATTGTTCCTAGTAGTTAATGAGGAGATAAAATTAGTTATATTATCAGGGATAACATTTTTATTAGGCAAATATCTGAGAAGAGCTATAGCATATGGATTCAAGGAAGAACTGCCTGGAAGTCATCTGACATAGATTTGCTCTTGTGTCATCACTGAGCAAATCACTTTGGTTATTTTTCAGTGGTGTCCTCATTTGGAGTGTTTTGGGGTTTTTTTTGGCAAAGCTACTGGAGTGGTTTGTCATTTCTTCTCAATTCATTTTACAGATAAGGTAACTGAGGCAGGTAAGATTAAGTGACTCACTCTGGGTCACATAGCTGGTAATTGTCTCAGGTCACATTTGAACCTAGGTCCTTCTGACTCCATCCACTGCACCCCGGTTACTCTCCAAGTACCTTCCTTCAGGGGAAAAAGTTTATTTGAATGGTTGAAGGGCACTTTGAAGTTTGGGGGATTTGAATGGTAGAAATGAGACCTGTTAACATATTTCTGGAGGGAGTCTAAAGGACAACCGAAGTAAAAACAGTCCCCTAGGCCTGGGGTTGGGTAGAAAAACAAGGTGTTGGTATTGTAAGGCAAATTTTTACAAGTAGGTACAGCTATAGCAAAGGTTCTGGGCAAGTGGAGGGAGGGGCTGGATACTGGTGGGAGTAGGAGAGAAAGGCACCGAGAGGTGAGCAGGCTGTAAGCAAAGCATAGTGAAGCTTAACTTCAACTCATTTGCATGTCATGGCATCACTGGTTCTCCTGAACTATGTTTGTCCTTCATTCTGGAAGACGACCAGGACATCAGGGAGGTGATGCCATGATAAGCATGTGAATTGTGTTTGAGTGAGAGGGAACTGTGCTAAGTGACCAACCTCACTTTCTTTTCCAGAGTCAGCTGGGTCCAGTGGTCAGATATGAATCAAGACAACTGCAAACAGCCTGGATACTAGGCAATCAAGGTTAAGTGACTTGCCCAAAGTCACACAGCTAGTAAGTGTCAGAGGCTGGATTTGAACTTCCTCTGGACTCCAAGGCTAGTGCTCTATTCACTGCACTACCTTCCTTCCTTTGGTTCAGTGTGAATTCAAACAGCAATTGTTTTAGTTTTGGCCACAAACTCTGAAGGTATTCCTTCCCAGATTGTTTTTTTTTTCCTGGGGGGGGGGGGGAACTATGCTAAAAGAGAATTCTTGCATCTTTTTTTTCCTCACCTGTCTTCATCATCCCTAGCAATTTTCTTCTTATTTGGAAGTGGTCATTTTTGGCCTCTCTGTTTTCTCTTTCTCTTACCTTAATGACTGAATGAAGATAGCTTCAGTCAAACTGAGATTTGTTAGAGATATTAGTTTAAAATGGATAAAGTCTCCCACAGCAAATAGGGCCAATTTCCAGGCTCCCTCTTCCATATCAGGCCACTGGACCCAGATGACTCTGGAGGAGAAACTGAGGCTGGTGACTTTACACAGCACTCACTTAAATCCAATTCACTTGTAATGATGGCATTACCTCCTCAATATCATGGTCTTCTTGAAGAATAAAAGACAACAGCAATAATATAGTAAAATTTAAGACAAAAAAGTATGAAATAAAATCCTGCAGGTCTTATATTGCTTATTGATTTATGGACTGTATTTCCATTATTTTTCTGATCATCTTAAATTGGAAATGTCCAGAGCCAAGAGAATTAGCATCTAATATGTAATCAAATGCAACTGAACCCATCTACTTCTGGGAACCTTCCACATCACTAGATTTGTTAGTGCCCTCTTTTTCCTCTTCCTGCCTAAATTTTCCTACATATTTGTATGTATGTATATACACATACACACATGCACACATTCCTTTTTATCAATTTGACATATATACATGTGTGTGTGTGTGTGTGTGTGTGTGTGCGTGTGTGTGTATCCTGATTTCCCCTCTTCCCTCCGAAAAAGAGTTCCTTGAAGCCAAGGACTATTTAGTATTTGAATCTCCAGTTTGCAGTCAAGGTATAATAGGTATATAATAAACATTCAATTAAAATGAGTAGCTTACTAGGATGATTCATAAACCTTGTCAAAATCTAAAAATATATTAGGTTCTAAATTTACAGGACTTGGGACTTTTTTGAAAAAAATTGATGAATAGAAACACAAATATTTATAAGACAAATACTTTAATGTAAATTAAACAATTATAAAATTTCCTTCTTAGCCTAGATCATAAATAATTCACTGTATCAGGATAGATAAAACAAGTATGAAATATTTGTATGTTCTATGCAGCTTAATAATTCTAGTGAAATCAATTAGCACAATTCAACTTTAAAAATAAGGCTAAAATAAAATTTAAAACACCAATTCAAAGTTACAAAGAACATGATTAGGTTTAAGATGTTTTTCTAGAATAAGTCCTTTTAAAATGATTGTCAGGATCTGAAGTTCTTCCAAAAAGTTATATCCTTTTTGTCTTCAGGGTCTTAAGCCACTCAGATGGTCCTTTTTTTGTCTGTAAAGTAAAAGAATATGAAAAGTGTGGTCAACTGGATCAGCTAAGAATTTATAACTAGCTCATATACTGCTAGGTTTTCCATGAAATTGTCAAGTTGTGACATTTATTTGTTTTTCTTAACTTAGAAGTACTGACAATTTAATGGCAAAGCACTATGCTGATATAAAATGAAAAACTAATATCAACATAACAGTAAGTTAACTGTAACTTACTCTACAGAGGTCTGTGTTTTTGGGTCTATTTACCTCTCACTGAGGATTATATATATAAGGATAAGAGTTACATCTGTAGTTACATGTTTCTAAAGCATCTTGCCTAGTTCCCTGAATTCTGGAATCAAATCTGGACTTCCTTCTTGGACATTCAACACCCAACACAGATTGATTCCAAACTGAATGACAGTGGGGTAGTGAAGAGTCAGGAATACCCCAAACCCAATCCTGGGACCCAGGAGATGACAGCTAACTGCTCTTCCTGGCTGCAACTCCCTCCTCTGTTGGTTGACCTTGGGGATCTCCACATTACCCTCCCATACCTTAGTATATAATGCTCTCCTCCATGAACTCTTAAAGGCTAATCAAACTGGACAATGGTTTGGATCCGAACAACATACCTGTGGCTTGCTCCAGAGCTGACAGAATCCTTTCATTTGGTCATTATTCTGCTTACTTCTGAACCTATACAAGTTTTGGTTCTTCTATGCTGAATTTGGGATCTCTTCTGGTCCTAATATAGAGCCTCTCCTTATGCTGGCATGCTACTAGCTAGGGCCTGTTGCATTCCTTTTTCCCAATGCCAACTTGTGGTGGAAAAATGACTCAGTTGATTTTTTTTTTTCCTTGGATTTCCAAATCATGAAATCCAAGTCTGGTGTGTTTTCCAGATCTATGTAGATTACTTGAGTGGGAGGAGGGAATATTGGGGGGGGAGACTCACTATAATTCTTCCTGCTACTATTCTATATTGGCTCTGCCTTCTATAAACATTTATTTTTTCTTTCTTACCCATCCCATCATTGGAGAGAAAAAAAGGGAAATTTTTTTTTTATTACAAGTATTTATAGTCAAAATGTTGACTGAATCTAGTTACTTATGTGGGTAGGTGGAGGGGGGGGAGATGTGCCAGCAATTACATTTTATTAGTTAACAGTATTGCCTTCTAAAAAAAACATTGGCCAGTTTATATAGTTTATATTAAACTCTTGTTTTCTATAGGTACTTTGGTCCCCATGTTGCCAGCTGCCTCTGCATAACCCTTTAACAATAAGTGACCCCTTTTGTCCCTAACTTTTGGACTATAGAAGAATCTAAGTCTTAATTAGGCCTTGATGGGTGCAGAATATAGTGCATGTACCTCTTAATATTTCCCCCCTCCCCACAAATAGGTACAGAGTATGAAGGAAGCCAGATATACTATCAACTGATTTTTATCTTGAGTTTATCTTGAGTTATCTGAATGCCAGTTTGTCTTCTCATTCAATTATTTATCTTGTTTATCCAAAGAGATGGTGATTTATGTAATACACTATTTCTTTGACATGTCTTTCCAAATGTGAAAAATTTTAAGTTTTAACTGAAGAAAGTTCATATTTTGAATGTGGTTTTCCTTCTTCCCCAGCCCAATTCATTGCTTCTGGTTATTTAATTATCACAAAATTTAATAGATTTTTTAAAAAAAGACTACTACTAACAGTAAGTAAAAATTTATACTGGGCGAACTGGCAAAAAATAATAGTTTAATTTTGTTAACATCTCTTCATGATGATTAATTAATGTGTAGTTTCAAAAGGGGCATTACAAATCAATAAAGTTTACAGTTAAGTCAGGATCACATAGTTTATTAGTAAATGTCTGAAGCCAGATTTGAACTCAGGAATATGACTCCAGGCCCAGTGCTCTATCTACTGCATTGCTGCCACCCCCTTCCCCCCATTCAGATCACACAGCTCTAGAAATTCAAGGAAGCTTAAGGCTATTTCATGTAAACCTTTTATTTTACAGTTAAAGAAACTAAGAGAGACAAAATGACTGATTCCAGATCCCTCAGAGTCCCAGAAATAAGAGATGAGCCCAGTTCCTGACTCCAAACCCAGTCTTTGACACCTCACTTTGGTGTTCCTCCAAAGACAAAAGGAAAGTATTCAAAGACAAGAGAAGTGATTATTCAGTGGTCAAAAGCATTCTGGTAACTAGAAAAGCACATTCATTTTGTTTTTAACATTTATAAATGCCTCATAGGTCATTTTCTTCAATCTCCAATAACAATGAGTTCTCATCTGTAATAAAGGAGAACAGTTTAGCAAATTGACAAAACAAACATGACTAGGTTGGAGTGCCTGTCTTCTCTGGTAGCATCCTGACTCTTCAAAGTGGGTTATATTATTTCTTTCTGGGTCTAAGACTGATCATTATAGTTACTTTGAATCTGACTGTCTTTGACCATAATCTTAATTTATATATATTATATATATATATATATTTTTTTTTTTTTTGTCACTGTATATGCTGCTCTCCTGGTTCTTATCTTTCTTTGCATGTTAATATCTGTCTTCTTATGTTTTTTAGAATTCTTCATCTTTGCCATGTTTAACACTAAAATGCCATTGTTCAGACAATCCCCAATCAGGGGAACTCCCCAACTCTTCTATGCTTTTCTCCTACCACAAAAAAACAACAACAACAACAACAAACTGTTACTTAAACAAGTAGAACTGATCTTCTTAGGGGCAGACACATCCCACCCCCCCAATGCCTCTCACTTAGAATAGTGTTTTTCAAAGTAAGTTTTTAAAGAATATTTACTTAACTTCATTTAATTGAATAAAGTGATTAATATTTGCTTTGTGCAAGGTATCATGCTTTACTGGAACAAGGACAATTAGTTCATTAGTAGCTTCTAGAGTTGGATTCAATAGCTCTATAAGATCATGAAACTTTTGCTCTGACTACATGCCTGTGGAACAATCTTCTGATGACTAATATGCTTTTTTTCAAGTACTTTGCTGGTGCTACATTTCAATATTTTACAAACTAGAACACAGGTGCTTTGTGAATGTAAAAAATTAAAATAAAAACTATATTTCAGGTATCTTGACAAAAGGGCATGAGTCCTCTACAAGGGTACCATGAATATTCCTATCATTGGAAATTGTAAATTCATTTTCTAGTACAAATTATATTTATGTGAGTTTTGGTAGTGTGAGATAAGTATCTCAAACTTGGGTCACTCATGAGTAAGCTGCATATTGAAGTTCTAGAGCTGAGAGGTCAGACCCTAGATAACCCTACCAAGGTAGAACCTAAGACCAGGCTTGAAATCAAATGCTAGCCTTATCCATTATATTGTAATACCAGAGATAAGATCAGAGTCCAGTTTTGCCCAATAATTGAAAGCATTTCTCAGCATAATTTTTATAAAAATAAGAAGAGCAGAATTGTTACTTTCTTATATTAAACAAATGTTAATGTGTGGCAAAGTGGTCAAAGGTCAGAGAGAATAGCAGAGAAGATAAGAGAATAGAAAACCCATTCTAGCTAGTATATTCTTATTAATAGAATCCCATAAGGGAAAGAGGCAGATTAGAAAACATTTTACTATTTCAATATATTTCTACTTAAAAGGTTGATTTATATAACTTTATTTGTCTCTACTCCTAGATATTTTTCTAAATTATTTGGAAAAATGATGAGTATATTCTATAAAACTTAAATGATTTAAAAAATATAATTTGCATAGATCCTATTCAACTCTTTTCTCCACCCCTACACTTAATACAAATGCACACAATACTAGAAACAAACATCTAAACACCCTATATGCACCTTCTATACATATATGCTAGTATAAATCCCAAATAAGAATGTTCTAGATGACATTGCCCTAATCAATTGTATCTTAAACAATTTGTTAATAATATATCTAAACTATACCATAACTCTTATTAAATCCCATTATAATGTTCTTCCTGATAGTTTCTATCTTTCCTCTCCTCTCCCCATTCTCATTTTTTTTCCTTACCAACTTATCCTTTCCTAATGGAAGTAGTTGTCTCTCTCTGATGTTTTTTCCTCTTAATATGTTTTAGCAGAAGCAATTAAAGAAATTGTGCTTGTTTATATATAGATACTATGGAGTTGTTTCTGATATCCTCACTAGACTCTAGGGCTATTTTTTTAATTCTTTAATTTAATTTTTAATTTTTATAATTTAATTATCATTTAATTTTAAAGTAGTTGTCCACACTCCACTTTAAGCAGAGAGTTGCCAGTAAGTATATATTTAGGAGAGAAATGGGAGGGCCAGAGGCAATACTATGGGCCAAGGCACAGCATACCATTTTGGAATGGGGTAAGGTAGCAGAAGCCATGCTAAAGACAGACATTCTGGTCTAAGAAGGTAAAATATAAGAATCCAAAAAGAAGATCAGATAGTTCCAGGCCCAGGAGGACCTGAATGAAAGAGCCAGGATGGCTTGGAGTAAATGTAAGATGAAAAGTGGATAAGCTGGTGGGAAAGAGGTAAATGTATGTTACTGTAGGGAAAATACTGAGACAGAAATGCAGAAGAAGCAGCCAGAGCTGCAATCTGCTTCTTTATAAACCACAGGATTTCTTCTAGTGGGCTATTTTAATTTTGATATTTGTATGAATTATATGCTATATACCTAGCTAAATTGGAGCAGGGAAAAACTGAATTTCTGTGGCTTCATGGCTATCTGTTGGCCATGTGAATAGTCTAAGAAATGTCTATTGTTTCACTGAGAATTTGTGATTGCATTTATTATAGCTTTCCCATAAAGTACCTATATTTTAATTTTTAGTAAAGCATATAATTAGAAAATCATTTTAGTTAAAGGATCTGGAAATGTTACCAAGCCAAAGCTTAGAAAATTATTATGGGCTGGGGTGGAGCCAAGATGGCAGAGAAAAGTCAGGGTAGTCCCTGAAGTAGCCTGAACTTTCTCCAAAACCCTTTCAAACACCTTTAACACCCCAAACAAATTGTGGATTGGCAAAACCCACAAAGGGATGAGGTGAAACAATTTTCCAGCTCAAGAAAACTTAGAAGGTCAGCAGAAAAGTTTTGTTGAATCAGGGTTAAGAGTGGAGTGTAGTCAGGTGCGGCTCTAGAGCAGACCTGGCCCTACAAATCAGGAGCAGGTCTGAGGAGTGAATGAAGCTCTCAAGGACTGCTCAAGAGGGTCTCTGTGATGGCACTGGGGGCAGGACTCTGTTGCTGAAGAAAAAACACCTCAAAAAACAGAATAGGCCAAACGGTAAAAGAGTTAAAAAAATTCAATAAGGAGAAGAAATGTTTTGAAAAGCAGAACTAGGCACATGGAAAAAAAGATATACAAATATTCACTGAAGAGAAGAGCCCCTTAAAAAGCTGAATTGGCCAAATGGAAAAGGTAGTACAAAACTCAGTGAAGAAAATTCCATAAAAATTAGAATTAAGCAAATGGAAATTAATGATGCTGAGTCATCAAGAAACAATTAAACAAACCAAAAGAGAAAGAAAAAAATAGAAGACAGTATGAAATTTCTCACTGGAAAAACAACTGACCTAAAAATAGATCCAGTAGAGAGAATTTTAAAAATAATTGGACCTGGGGTGGCTAGGTGGCACAGTGGATAAAGCACCCGCCCTGGAGTCAGGAGTACTTGGGTTCAAATTCGGTCTCAGACACTTAATAATTACCTAGCTGTGTGGCCTTGGGCAAGCCAATTAACCCCATTTGCCTTGCAAAAACCTAAAAAAATAATAATAATTGCACCACCTGAAAGCCAAGATTAAAAAAAAAGAGCCTAGACATCATTCTTCAAGAAATTAACATAGAAAAAAGTGCACTGATATTCTAGGAGCAGAGGATAAAGGAAAAATTGAAAGACTCCACTGATCACTCTTGAAAGAGATCCTAGGAATATTATACCAAATGCCAGAGCTCTCATGTCAAGGATAAAATATTGCAAACAGCAAAAAAGAAACAATTCAAATGTCATGGAACCACAGTCAGGTGATTTAGCAGCTTCTTCATTAAAGGACTGGGGGTTTTGGAATATGATATTCTGGAGGGCAAAGGAGTTAGGATTACAACCAGCAAAAGCAAAATAGTATAATCCTTCAGGGTCAAAATAAATATTTAATGAAATATAGAACTTGAAGCATTCCTGATGAAAAGATCAGAGCTGAATAGAAAATTTGATTTGCAAATACAAGACTCAAGAGAAGCATAAAAAGGTAAACAGGAAAGGGAAATAATGAGGGACTTAAAAAGGTTAAACTATTTACATTCCTATATGGGAAGATGGTACTTGCAACTCAATAACTTTCTCATTATTAGGGAGAAGGCATATGCATACAAAGGAAACATGTGTGAGTTGAATATGATGGGATGATATATAAAAAAATAAAATTAGGGGGCGAGAAAGGAATGAATTGGGAGAAAGGGAAAGGGAGAGGTAGAATAAAAGAGCTTTTACAGTAGAGGGGAAAATGGAGAAGGTGGCAGGGAAAGTTTGAACTTTACTCTCTTTGGAACTGACTCAAAGAGAGAATAACTCAATTGAGTATAGAAATCTTATTCTATAAGAGAGTATGAAAATACAGGAAATACAGTTAGCAATCATAACTTTGAAAAATTTTTTGAAGCAAGTTTCTCTTTTAAAGGTCTCTTCTCTAGATATATAAATGTGTCAAATTTATAAAAAATAAGAGCCAGTCCCCAATTGATAAATGATAAAAATATATTTTCACATGAAGTAATTAAAACTATCTATAGCCATATGAAAAAAATAATCTAAATTAGTATTGACTGGAGAAATGCAAATTAAAACAGTACTACCTCACACCTATTAGACCTTAGACAGAAAAGAAAAATGACAAATGTTGGAGCTGTGGGAAAATTGAGAAACTAATGCATTATTGGTAGAGCCGTGAATTGATTCAATCATTATTATTATTATTTTGTTAATAGTATTTTTTCCATTTAACTGTGAAGTTTTCAAAATTCATTTCCGTAAGATTTTAAGTTCTACATTTTTATGCCTCATTCCCTTCTTTCCCCAGGACAAAAGCAATCTAATATAAATTATACATGTACACTCATGTTAAACATATTTTCATATTAGTCATATGGTGAAAGAAATGATTCAACCATTATGTAGAGTAATTTGGAACTATGCTCAAAGGGTGAACTAACAGAACCACCACCACATCTGTATATCCTTTGACCTAACAATACCATCACCAAATCTGTATACCAAAAAAAGTAACAAACAAAAAAGGAATTGTATTTACAAAAATATTTATAATAAAATATTCTTTTCTGGTGGCAAAGAATTTGAAATTGAGGGGATGATCATCAACTGGGGAATGACTGAAAAAGTTGTGGCATATGATTGTCTATAGTAGTATAAGAAATGATAAGCTAGATGCTCTCAGAAAAACCTGGAAAGACTTCCATGAACTGATGCAAAATGAAATAAGTAGAATCAGACTAATGTTGTACATAGTAAAAGCAATAATGTATGATGATCAACTAAGAATAATTTAGCTATTCTAAGCAATTCAATGATCCAAGACAATTCTGAAGAACTTATTAGTGGAAAAATGCTATCCACCCTGAAAGAAATAACTGATGGAGTCTGAATACACATAGAAGCATACTTTCTTACTTTTATTTTTCTTGGGTTTTATTTTGATTGTTTTCTTTTACAATATGACTAATATGGACAAATGTTTTGCATGACAAAACATTTAACATATAGAATTTCTTGCCTTCTCAATGACAGGGGATGGGGAGGGAAGGAAAGAATTTGGAATTCAATTTTAAAAACATGTTGAAAATTATTTTTACATGTAATTGGGCAAAAATGAAATAAAGAAAACTATTATTTATTATTCTTTAATTTATGTATCATAATCCAAAAATCAAAGATGATCAAGATAGAGTTTTCATCATACATAGTTATGAAAAGCTATAGATGCCACATCCAGTGAAAGAACTATGAAGTCTAAATGTAGACCAAACCATACTATTTTCAATTTTTAAAATTTATTTTATATTTTTGTTTTTTCCTTCTCTTGGTTTTTTTCCCCCTTTTGTTCTGATTCTTCTTTTACAACATGATTAAAATGGAAATATGTTTTATATAGTTATACATAAATAACCACTATCAGATTACTTGCTGTCTTTGGAAGGGAAAAGGGGTGGGAAGGAGAGAGAAAAATTTGGAACTCAAAACATAAAAATGAATACTGAAAACCATCTTTCTATGTATTTGGAAATAAAAAAATACTACTGTTTAAAAAGTAAAGTGATATGCAAAAAAAATGAGCAGCTTTGGTGCTCTTTAAAGCACATTATTCTATTTTCTCCCTCTCTCTTTTTTCTAGAGGGTATGGAGTAGTCCTGTTATTCCTTTGAAGGTCTTTTTCTTTGTAGAACTTGTTCCTGAATTGAATTGTTAAATTTAACCCACTATGCTTCTGTGGCATTGGAAAGAGGAAGTGGGATCTGGAGTATGGGGGTGGGTTTTTGATGTGGGCTTCTGTAGTGTCCTTGGGTTTGCTGGTGTAGCCTTGCTGCTGATAGTGTGGGATATATGTGTGAGGGTTGCTGAGTGAACTCATGGTTTAGGTTTTAATTTTAATATCTTGCTTTGGATTTTTTGTATCCCAGACCATGGAAAGAGCTGAAGTTACTCTAACTTTGGTGCATGATTTCTGTTTTGGGGAGTTTGAGGGGTTGTGGAGCTTTGGAGAAATTATCTAGTCTACCACATTGTTGCTCATGTGACTTGAAAATAAGGCAACTTCCTAACAATTAGAGCTGATCAAAAATGGTATGGATTGTATCCAGTAGGTAGAGTGAGTTTCCCTATAACTGAAGGCCTTTAAGCAGAGACTGTATTGACATGTATTAGGGATATTATAGAAAGAATACATGAGTTTGGACTAGATGACCTCTAAAATACCTTCTAACTTGATTCTTCCTGCTCATTATACTAGCAGGTAAAAGGACATTCCCAGCTTTACCACAAATTAACCGTATGAAGCTGAGAAAGGCAAGGGCTGAACTCATACTCATCTCTATGAGTTGATTTGATATTGCCTAATGCTTTGGAAAGGAGGAGAGAAGGTCTTCTATAAATTCCTGTGAGGTCTTTTCTAGGGCTATGAAGGTCAACACATTAACCAAATTTAGAAAAAGAGGTAGGAAAAATACAAAACTAAGAATATGTTATCTATTCTGTCTTCCCTGTCATCCTTCTTCTTTTCTAATTTTTAAACTGACTTCCTCATTTTCATTGTGCCTAATTCTTGACTTTCTTCTTTACTCTATCCTTACCCTTCATTTGCTTCCTGATTTCCCCCCCTCACAGTTTCCTTTTAATTATGAAGATATTTAAATTTATATGCAATATATTTAGTTTCATAATTTTAGAAGTTACCTCTTAAAGCAACTTATGCTATTTTCCAGAGAAAGTAAACCCTACTTGTATTCCTTTATAACAAGTGGCTGGACAATGACAAACTCCAGATTTTGGGGAAATTTTGTAGATTGTGTCCAAAAGACACAAAAATCAGTAGTGAGGCAGACAATAGAGCACATATCAGCATAGCACTTAAAAGCTTATAGAGAGCAGGATAGGAATACCAAGGTCTCTTCTAATTCTAGGATCCTGAGGTGTATTTACCAAAAAAACCGACAACCAATATTCAGTAAATAAAAGATTAAATAAATTTAAGGGTCTGAAGTAAATTCTATTTATATGATAGGGCACATGACAAACATATAAGTTATTTTTCTTATTGTACTTACAAACACCGTTGGTTTGGGTGTAAATATATTTCCCTCATTTTCTTTGAGTAGATCAACAGGATTTGTTGTCTTAGTCATAATTTTTGTCTCATTTTTAGAAGCAGGTAATTTATCTCCACAGTGCCTGTTATGCATATTAATTAGAGTCTGTTTCATTACTGCCAACTCCTGTTGAGTAATAGAATAAGAAAATATTAAACAACTGAAAAGTACAATTATATAAATCTATCATTAATTTAATCAAAAGCATTTTTTTTAAAACTTAAAAGGAAGATGAAAACATGAAGAAAATGTATTACATAAATAAATCTATGAAAATAATACAAAAAATATAAGCCAATATAGGATTGTAGAATCATAGGAGTTGAAAGGGACCTTAGTAATATTCTAGTCCAACCCCTCCTCTGAAATATGGAGTAGACATATATATATACCTCATATATTTTACAAACTGTCAATACCTTTGAATATATGATATTAAGATAACTTATTAGTGACAACCAATTCAACTTAACTGTTTTGCCTCTGTAAATATTTAGCTCTTGAATAGACTGAATTTGATTACCATGTTTTTCATTATCTAGAAATTTAATTTTAATTTTTAATTACAGATGGAATATATTACATTTTATGTAATATAAATGGTGATCTGGTTCAACCTCTAATTTAATATTTGAGGCTCACCCAGAAAAGTGTCTTGTTCAAGGTCACACATGTACTAAGCAGTAGAACAATGATTTAAACTCTGGTCTTCTGATGCCATGTGCTATTTCCATTTCACCTCTATATCCCATCTTATTATGCTGTTTTTTTTAATTTCCCTCTTAAATATTTGACCTATCAAAATAGTTGCAAGGTTTGTAAAAGAAAAAAGATAAGGTCTAAGTATTTCCAATTGGCTATTTATTAGCAATTTTAGTAAAAAGGTTGCACAGGAGAAGTTGAAATTCCTGGCTGGTTTAGGAATTGCCTATATATATTTTTTAATACTGCTACTATTATCTCTTCCATCAGTAATTTGGACAATTGAGAGTTGACGTTAGGAAGTTTCCCTTATAATTCAAGGAGCCTGTCTTGGGGCTTCTTTGAGGACAGATTAACCTGTATTATCATACAATGACAAAACTGAAAGAGAACTAAGAAGTCAATCATAGAATCAATCATGTCTATAAGTATTGCTAAACAAATTACCTGCTCTCTTTATGAAGACTTCTAGTAAGGGATAGTCTACTTCCCTAGGTATCCTATTCTAATTTTGGGTAGCACTAATTGTTGATGAGTTTTTCATATAGCAGACCCAAAGGCTGCTCTACAACTTGTATCCAATGCTCCTTCTTTTGTCCTTTGTCTGGAAGAAGTCAAATTCCATTTCCTAATGACAACAGTTCTTAGGTCTGGTACGGTCAAAACTCAATTGTTTTATTTGAAAATGCATAGCCATTGTAGAGACTTCATGCTTTTAAGTAGAGATAATGCTAGTCAGTATAGGAATAAGAAGCATGGAGTCTATTTTTTCAACTTTAAATACTTGAAGAAATTTATCCTATCCCCTCTTCTTCAGGCTTAACTTCCCTATTCCTATTTCCTATCTTAGTATGGCATGTTCTCCAGTCTCTTTGCTGTCCTATTTCCTTTTTTCCCCCCTAAATTCACTACCACTTGCCTGTTTTCCCTAAAATATGAGATCTAAATAGAATAGCTCAGAAATAGTCTGACCAGAGAAGCATCTAGAAAAACTTTTACATCTCTTGTTCTAGACACTATACTTCTTTTAATGCAGTTGAAGTAGCACTAGTTTTTGCTTATTACCATGTCACAATGTTGATTCATATTGAATCCACTAAACCTCTCATATCTTGTTTCACAGGAACTGCTGGTTTAACCACGGCTCCCTTAGATTGTACTTGTGAAGTTGATTTTGTGAATCTAAGTATATAACTTTGTACATATCCATATTAGATTTTTTAGAAAGATCTTTTGTGAATCCTGACTTTTGTCAACCAATGGTATCGGTTATCCACCCCAGCTTTGTAAATGTGACAAGTCTGGCTTCTATTGTTTCATTTAAGTGTAAGGGCAATGACAGTTCTCTAGGGGGTGAGTTTAATTTAATTCCAGAAGAGATCTTTCTTCAAGTTGACATCAATGCATTTCATTTAACCAGTTCTAAATCTACCTAACTGTGCTATCATTTATCCCACAGCTTTCCTGTTCATAAGCACAGCATGAGAGACTTGCATTGTCAAAGTCTTTGCTGAAATCTAAGTATACTGTCTGTAACATTTCCCTGATATACCAATTTAGTGCACCTGTCAAAAGTAGAAATAAAGGTAGATCTCTGTCAGAAACATGTTAAACTCGGTCCAATCTAGAGAAGTTACCTTCTCTGCTTTTGAAAACTGGTGTAATATTTGTCCTTTAGTTTTGCAACACCTTTTCAAATCTCTAGGGAGTCCTACTAAGTAGTGATTCAATGAGTGAATCTACTACTACGTTGAGCCCTCTAGGACAGACAACGTATGAGTTTTAGGACAGTGAGAGGATACATTTTCTCATGTTTCCTGAGTTTTGAATCTATTGGTTAAAAGAGATATTGGAGGCCAGAATGTTCCCTGGCAAGCTCTACCTTCCAATGCTTACTGTACATGGTGGCTACCTGGCTAGATGACCGACTCACTCCAACAGAGTGATGATACAACCATCCGCTGTCCATTTCCTTATTTTCTTCCTCACTGTTAACAGAGGAGATGAATTCTTCTGCCTCCCTAGCCTCCTCATTTCATTCTCTTAATTAAGAAATTTCAGTGATAAAGGGAAGCTTATTTCTAGTATGTTCAGTTGCCGATATGGTTTACTTTTACAAACCTACACGGACTGATGTGAGTGAAATGAGCACAATTGTTTGGTGACTGGAACATTCACTGGCATTGCTGTTCTTTAGGACTGAGATATATACACTAATCTTTTCTGATTCAGCAGACTCTGCTGGCCTACTGAGTGCAGCACTTTCACAGCATCATCTTTTACAGTTTTAAAGAGTTTGGTTAGCCATGCTTCCCAAGGTCTATCTGACATTATTCACCAGGCTCTAGAGGCTGTGGTAACCACACCATAGTGGTAATCAAAATTTTAAGATCTTTCTCATATAGTTCTTTTGTGTATTCTTGTCATCTCTTCTTAATATTAATTTGGAATGTTTAAGGCTTTAAATGCAAAATTAAGAAGTGTTTTTTCCTAGAGGCACAGGGAACCACCAAGACCCTGTCTGAGAGAGATGAAAGGAGATCAAAGTGTGGGGACTGTTGCTAGAGATAAGGAGATGGTTGAGAGAGAGAGAGATGATGTTTGTCCTGAGTTCTTTTTTTTTTCTTTGACAAGGTAATGGAGTTAAGTGACTTCCCTAGGGTTATACAGCTAAGTAAATATTAAGTGTCTGAGGCTGAATTTGAACTCAGGTCCTCTATCTACTGTGCCACCTTGTCCTTCATTCTCGAAGACCACAGAAGTGATGTCATGACAAGCACATGAATTAGATTTGGGTGGGTGGGTGGAGGGCTGTGCTAAATCCTCACTTTCTCCTCCAGAGCCAGATAGGAATCAGGATTAACTGACTTGGGCCCAAGGTCACAAGGCTAGGAGGTTCCTGAAACTAGATTTAAACTCAGATCCTCCTGACTGCAGGGTTGGTGCTCTAGCTCTGTTCACTTCGCCACCAAGCTGGTTGTGAGAGATATGGCAGAAATAAAAGATGTAAGATTTGGAAAGCGACTGGATATAGGAGGGTAACTTGTCATGAGAGGGAATGAAGAAAAATCAACCAATTCTAAATATAAAATAATCAAATATTCATTAATTTATTAAGCTTGATGTGTCAGGGATAAAAAGAAAGGCAAAAATAGCCTGTGCTTTCAAGGAGCTTATAAAAAAATGAGGGAAGACAACATACAAATGCATACAAACCAAGTAATGAACAGGACAAATAAGATAATAGAGAAAAGGAATTAAGAGGGATTGGGGAACACTTCCTATAAATGGCAGGATTTTATTTCAGACTTAAAGGAAGCTGGTGAGGTCAGTTGTTGGAGAAGATGAGAGAACATTCCAGGCTTGGGGGACAGACAGAGAGACTGACAGTTAGTTAGAAATGTCTAATAGTTTATGACAGCACAGAAGAGAGACTGGAGCTGGAAAGGTGGCTTGGATGATCATCTATCAGAAGTATAAAACTTCGCAAGTCACACATGCCCTCAGAACTCCCAAATGCACCAACCAGATTAAAATATAATTGGGAAATGTTTAATAAAGTAAATAAAAATACAATAAAACATAAAGCTAATTTGTGGTTTTCTAAAGGCAATCTAAGGCTACAGGGATCTGTTCCAATTTGAATTTGACATTTATTTAAATCAACATGGTAGCTGAACTCACTGGAACAGCTAAAGAAACCCAAAAACACAATAGAGAAAAGTTTTTCATGGATCATTCAAGAAGGGTAAGCTGTCATGAAAACATAGAGAGGAATGAGTATTCAGAAGATGGTTAAAGTGTCAATGCTGTAGGTAGGTAGAAAAGGATAAGAATTGAAAAAAGGTTGTCAGATTTGCCAATTAAGAGATTTCTGACAACTTCAGTCAGAGCCAAGTAAAGAAATTGGAAGTCTCAGTTTGGCAAAAGGTTGAGAAGTGAAAGGATAGCAAGAGGAAGCAACAAATAGGCAACTTTTTTTTCAGAAAAGGGTAGTGGCTTCCCTTGGAAAATGTGAAATGGATGCTGATTCAGCAAAAGACACTTTGAGAAAATCCACACTGAATATCGTATTTTAATTTTTAGGCTCTATCTTTGACAATCTCATATCACTTAATCATTTATGAATCCTACTCTGATGTTTTATTCTGATATGATATACTTTGGGGTTCTTGACTTAAAAATCTACAAATCTGAAAATGAATTTTTTTTTTTACTGCAATAAAACCTATGTAAGAGGGTTGAGAGAGAGGTAGAATTAAAATGTGGGGTTGAAAGAAAGAGAATCTGTGTAAATTTATTGCCATCTTCCATAATTATCTTCTGCAATATTTCTCATTTGTACTATAAACTAGTGCTACCCAGGTCTTTCTGGTTGGCTAGGAAATTTTCAGTAGTGGTGGTTTCTGGGCTCTTTGGGTCTCTTGGGCATTCACTGCAACTCTAATCTTGTTTATGTCAGTTAAACTTCTTTAAGAAATGGTACTAATCAGAATCTGATTGATTCACCTCTGATTTCAGTTAATAGCTCATTTAAGTATCTAATCAAATGATCTTTGCTTTTACATGGTCAGATAGATTTGGTTGTCCAAACTTAGTTTTAAAAGTTTTTATTGAAACAATAGACAATATGTTTTGATTTGCCATTTTAGTGAGAGCTCTGCATAGGACTTACCCTATGGGCCACATTTTGGACAGCCCTGAAACAGAACACAAGCAGTTTAGAAATGTTGATATGCTTCTTGTTTGTTAAGAAATATTAATTTTAATTTTCTGTGATATTGTTTGGCATTTGTCATGTCTAGTGTTTTCTAACTATCTTCTTGAAGAAATCATATGCTAAACAGAATGAGACTTAATGAAGCTTCTGGATTCTTTTATTTATTGATCCCAAATAACATTTTTTCTATTTATTTCAACACACACCTGTAATATTCTCCTTTACAGTGATGTTACTGAATATACCAAGGCACATATCAGTTTTATTTAAAGAATCTTAAGTTTTTTTAAACAATTTTGCTGACAATCCTTTGCCAAGGATATTAGCTACAAAAACCTTTATGGTACCTAATAAGCACTATGGATGATCTATAATAAAACCATTCCTGACAATTTCTTTTTTGAGAATATATGAGCTAATCTTCCATTTAGTTACTTCAACTCTCACTTTAACTTTATAGTGAGAATATCAATATTGGTGTGATTCACTTATTTTAGTAGTTTATCAATTAAAACTTATTATTTATTTAATATTATCTTCCCCCAATTATAAGTAAAAACAACTTTTAACATTCTTTTTTGAAAAGTATATTCACAAATGTTTAATTGCTGAATCAAGTTTTGGGGGTGACCATGGATGCACTGATGGCACATCTCCATACAACTGAATCCTCCAAGTGCATTAAGGTTTTTTTTTTTTTTAGGTTTTTGCAAGGCAAATGGGGTTAAGTGGCTTGCCCAAGGCCACACAGCTAGTTAATTATTAAGTGTCTGAGACCAGATTTGAACCCAGGTACTCCTGACTCCAGGGCTGGTGCCTTATCCACTGCGCCACCTAGCCACCTAGCCACCCCGCATTAAGTTTTAAGTATGGCTACAGATGTAGTACTAATAGTACATCCCTAAACTGGACTCTCCAAGTGAATATACCACTGCTATTCACATACTAAGAACATGTCTGTCATCTTTCCATTGAACAGGTCTTCAAAACAGGTACTGAGCAAGTCAGGAGATCCTATCTCCAACTGAACTCCTGCAGTGATGGGATGACCTTTACTCAGTCCTTAGACAGTACACTGAAATGCTTTTCAACAAGTTAAAGGCAGTATTTAATGAAATCATTGTAATTAAGTTACTTATGCACAAAGAAGTTAGGGAACTTAAGATGGATTCAATAGGACTGGCCTTTGGACAGGCTGGGGCATAACCCCCCCCCCCCCGAACAATCCCCCCCCCAAAAAAAACCCATAACACACAAAAGTCATATGAAATTATTAAAATAGGCTTTCCCCATAGTTTGGTGAAAGAAGCCAGATTTAATTAAAACTTTTCTAAGATGCAGGGCACGGGCACATAGCCCTTGCTTTAAAAAAAAAGTTGCCTAAATCTTTGAAAATAAACATTCAAGTGTGACAGCTTGGTTGTGACTGGGGTTGTGACTGAAACAGAGAGATGGAATCATTTCTTATCCAAACCCAAGCCTACCTCATCTACATAATTTCTCTATTAGAACAGCCATTCATGATCGAAATGCTCAGGTTGATGAAACTAATTTAAAGAGGGTCGTTATGGTACACGTACAAAAAGAAGGCTCATGGGCTGCTTCTGAAAATAAATAAGGCGGCGGACAGGCATTATTCGTGGGTGGCCTTCTTCAGGTAGGCTATCAAGTCGGCCCTCTCACCCTTTTTTTTTTAGTTTTTGCAAGGCAAATGGGGTTAAGTGGTTTGTCCAAGGCCACACAGGTAATTATTAAGTGTCTGAGACCGGATTTGAACCCAAGTACTCCTGACTCCAGGGCTGGTACTTTATCCACTGTGCCACCTAGCCACCCCAGGTCCAATTATTTTTAAAATTCTCTCTACTAGATCTATTTTTAGGTCAGTTGTTTTTCCAGTGAGAAATTTCATACTGTCTTCTATTTTTTTCTTTCTCTTTTGGTTTGTTTAATTGTTTCTTGATGACTCAGAATCATTAATTTCCATTTGCTTAATTCTAATTTTTATGGAATTTTCTTCACTGAGTTTTGTACCACCTTTTCCATTTGGCCAATTCAGCTTTGCATATCTTTTTTTCCATTTGCCTAGTTCTGCTTTTCAAAACATTTCTTCTCCTTATTGATTTTTTTTAATTCTTTTACCGTTTGGCCTATTCTGTTTTTTGAGGTGTTTTTTTTCTTCAGCAACAGAGTCCTGCCCCCAGTGCCATCACAGAGACTCTCTTGAGCAGTACTTGAGAGCTTCATTCACTCCTCAGACCTGCTCCTGATTTGTAGGGCCAGGTCTGCTCTGGAGCCGCACCTGACTACACTCCACTCTTACCCTGATGCAACAAATGTACTTTTTTTTTTAGGTTTTTGCAAGGCAAATGGGGTTAAATGGCTTGCCCAAGGCCACACAGCTAGGTAATTATTAAGTGTCTGAGACCGGATTTGAACTCAGGTACCCCCATCTCCAGGGCCAGTGCTTATCCACTGCGCCACCTAGCCGCCCCCCCTTTACTTTTTTAAAGTAGTACTTTATCCTCTCCTAATTACATGTCAAGACAATTTTTAGCATTAAGTATTTGAGGCTGCATTTGAACTCGGGTCCTTCTGACTCCAGGGTCAGTGCTCTATTCCCTGAGTCACTTAGCTGCCCTTTGGCATTCATTTTCTTTTCAGATTTTTTTTTTGCAAGGCAATGGGGTTAAGTGGCTTACCCAAGGCCACACAGCTAGGTAATTATCAAGTGTCTGAGGCCAGATTTTGAACTCAGGTACTCCTGACTCCAGAGCAGGTGCTTTATCCACTATGCCACCTAGCTGCCCCTGGCATTCATTTTTACAAGATTTTAAATTCAAATTTTTTTCCTTCTGTCTCTCCCCCTCCCTCTTGCTAAAATGGATTATACATGTCCTATCATATAAAACACATTTGCATACTTCTCACAGTTGTGAAAGAAAAAACAAAAAAAATGAGAAAAAAATATGCTTCCATCTGCATTCAGAGCTCATCAGTTCCCTCTTGGATGTGAATTGCAATTTTTCTTGAGTCTTTTGGACTTATCTTGGATCACTGTGATGCTAAGAAGATCATAGTTGCTCATCACACAGTATTGCTGATACTGGTTCCAGTATTTTCCTGGTTCTGTTCATTTTACTTTGTATAAACCTTTTCAGGTCTTTTCTGAAATCTGCCCGCTCATCATTTCTTATTGTACAATAGTATTCCATTACATTCATACATTTCAGTTTGTTCAGCCATTTCCCCAATTGATTTGTATCCCCTCAATTTCCAATATTTTGACACCCTAAAAAAGGGCTACTATAATTATTTTTGGCACATGTAGGTCCTTTCCCCTTTTTTTGATGGTTTCTTTGGGATAAAGACCTAGTAGTTGTTTTGCTAGATCAAAGGATTTGCATAATTTGGTTGCCCTTTGGCTCTCTGGAATTATTGGATCAGTTTTCAACTTTGCCAGCAGCACATTAATGTCCCCAACTTTCTCACATCCTTTCACATTTGATTTTTCTTTATCATATTACCCAATTTGATAGGTGTGAGGTAATAGCTCAAAGTTGCTGTAATTTACAATTCCCTAATCAAAAATGATTCAGAGCACTGCTTCAATATGCCTAATCGATAGTTTTGATTTCTTCATTTGAAAACTGCCTGCTCATATCCTTTGATCATTTATTAAGAACGGTTTATATTCTTATACATTTGACTTAATTCTCTGTATACATTTGAGAAATAAGGTTTTTTATCAGAGATACTTGCTATATTGTTTCTCAGCTTTCTGCTTTCCTTCTACTCTTGGTTGCATTGATTTTGTTTGTGCAAAGTCCTTTAATTTAATATAACCAAAATTATTGGTTCATATATGTTATCTATTAATATTATTTCATTGTCTTTAATTACCTTTTAGCAAGATATAATTTCCTACCTTATCCCTTTCAATTAGGTCTATTTTTTGCCTTTGCTTTGTTTGAGATCAGCATAATAGATTCTGCTCCAGCCTTTTACCTTTATTATGTGTAACTCTGCTTCAGGTGTTTCTTGTAAAAAATATATTGTGGGATTCTGGCTTTTAATCTATTCCCCTATCTGCTTGCATTTTATGGGGGAGTTAATTCCATTCACATTCGCCAATATGATTACTGTGTATTTCCCTTCATCCTATTTTTCTTCCTGTTTGTTCTTTTTCTCTTTCACCCTTTCCTTCCTAGATAATGCTCTGTTGGGTAAGATAGATTTCTATATTCAAATGATTGTGTATATTCCCTTTTTGAGTCAATACTAATGAGTGTAAAGTTCAAATGATGCCCATCCTTCACTCCACTGTAATTGGCTTTTTGTGAGAAATGGCTCTTTAGAAAATGAATATGGATAAAATATGTCTGGACCTGATCAAGAAGAAAGACAGAAAATACATGCTGGAGATTATTATTTTTTTTAGGTTTTTTTTTTGCAAGGCAAACAGGGTTAAGTGGCTTGCCCAAGGCCACATAGCTAGGTAATTATTAAGTGTCTGAGACCGGATTTGAACCCAGGTACTCCTGACTCCAAGGCAGGTGCTTTATCTGCTATGCCATCTAGCTGCCCCTGGAGATGATTTTGAAAAAAAATAAAGGCTCAGTTTCAAGATAATTTACATTATAGCCATTCTCACATATGTTTCCATTACCTCTTGCCTGGATTATTTTAATAGGCCATTAATTTATCTCAAGTCTGACCCCATTCCAGACCCTACTCAGCTAGCAAACAAAGTAATCTTCCTAAAGTGGATCTTTCCATGCCATCACTCCATTTATCTTTCCTAACCAATAAACTCCAGTGGCTCCAGGATCAAATAGAACATTCTCTTATTTGATATTCTGAGATCTTCATACTCCCTCCCTCCACCTTTCCATTTTCCTTACAATTTAATCACTTTTTTTTTACTTTATGATCCAACCATAACGTGTTTCTTGTTCATGATTCTCCATTTCAGCTCCAGTGCCCTTGCCCTTCCTGCCTGGGGAATGCTCTTCTCTTTACTTCTGCCTCCCCACTTTCCTGATTTTCTTTAAGACTCACTGTGGATTTCAGGAAAACTTGGAAAGGTTTATAAGGAGTGATGCAAAGCAGAGAGAGCAGAGTCAGAAGAACACAGTATATAGAAACTGCATCATTGTGCAATGATCAACTATAACTTAGCTCTCAGCAATAAGACAATTCTGAAGGATTCATGATGGAAAATGCTTCCACAGAAAGAAACTGATGGACTCTGAATGTAGATTGAAGCAAACTATTTTCATGATCTTTGTTTTTGTGTGTTTTTTTTTCTTTTTGGTCTGCCTTTTCTTTCTTTTTTTTTAAGGTTTTTTTTGCAAGGCAAATGGGGTTAGGTGGCTTGCCCAAGGCCACACAGCTAGGTAATTATTAAGTGTCTGAAGCCGGATTTGAACTCAGGTACTCCTCACTCCAGGGCTGGTGCTCTATCACTGTGCCACCTAGCTGCCCCTGCCTTTTCTTTCACAACACAATATGGAAAATATTGGAAAACATGAAATTTTATTAAAAAAAAACAAACGACCCATTGTAAATCCTATCTTCTGCAGGAAGCCTTTCCCAGGCTTTTTGCTTCCTCCCCCCCCTCCCCATGCATTCCCTGTAAGATTACTTTCCATTAGAGTGCCTATATCTGATATTTATAGAGTTATTTGTAAGATGTTTCCTCCATTAAAATGTGAGCTTCTAGAGGGCTGGATCTGTGCTTTTGCCTCTTGGTATACTTGTACTTGATACAAAACAAATACTTAATTCCCAGAATATTGCAAAACCTCATCAGTAAGATCCACAATTTCTCCAAAGAAATCTGCCTATAAATCTACACCTGAAAAAACCAGAAGGTTAAGGGGCACATACTATGTTCATATGGTGATAGAAGTTTGCATTTTTAAATTTCTTTTTTGCAAGGCAATGGGGTTAAGTGGCTTGCCCAAGGCCACACAGCTAGATAATTATTAAGTGTCTGAGGTGGGATTTCAACTCAGGTCCTCCTGACTCCAGGGCCTGTGCTCTAGCTGTTCCTATGAGAGAAGTTTGGACATGCACTGCAGGTATCTGATAACAGAGTAGATCCAGAATTGAAGAGGAGGAAAAGAGGAAGCGAAATTGAATTTAAGAAATTCTGTAGTACTTTCAGGGATCCAAAGCTATTTTTTGGTCTGTAGATTTTAGCTTATTCCTACAACTGCTTTTCTGAAAGGAGTGTAAAAGGCTATCATATAGGAAAATATATGATTAAAAAAAAAGACAGCTTGTTCCTTTAGGGAATGATGGGGACAGATAGACAGCCTGAGTATTCCCTGAAAAAAAAATTTTTTTTTTTTTTAGTTTTTGCAAGGCAATGGGTTTAAGTGGCTTGCCCAAGGCCACACAGTTAGGTAATTATTAAGTGTCTGAGGCCAGATTTGAACTCAGGTACTCCTGACTCCAAGGCCAGTGCTCTATACACTGCACCACCTAGCTGCCCCCCCCCCCCAAATGGAGCCAGAGTGCTCATTTTGGGATCTGCTACCAAGCACCAGAGGATGCTTCAAGTCAGAGATCCATACATTCTCACCGCCAGGATGCTGGACTCTTCTGTCTCCATCCATTTATAACTCTGAGAGGTAGCTCATGGAGTCACTAAATGCTATTTGTTCTTTCTCCAAGCATACGGAGAAGATCCAGCTTTCACTTCATTTTGAAGCCACGATAATAACTAGCTGATATTTATGCAGTCTCATTTCTATTTCTCCACTCCACCCCTCTTCTGCCCTCTAAGGCTGTGGGATCCCTCTCTCTGCTTTTTTTTTTTTTTTTAAGTTTTTGCAAGGCAATGGGGTTAAGTGGCTTGCTCAAGTCACATGGCTAGGTAATTATTAAGTGTCTGAGACTGGATTTGAATCCAGGTACTCTTTACACCAGGGCCGGTGCTTTATCCACTGTGCCACCTAGCCTCCCCTTTGCTATTCCTTTCAACTTAGATCTTCCAGGCCCACCTCCTCTTCCAGTCCACATTGATCTCTGATTTCCTACCAAGTTTAATTTTTAGTTCACTATATACCTTATTATATCCTGCCTTGCCTTCTGATTGTTTCTGATATTTATCCAAGAAAAATTTTAAGTTCTGAGGGATATTTTTATATTTATCATGTTTTTATTCTTATGGCATTTTTAAATATATATATTTAAAGTATAAAGTATATAGTATAAAGTATATAGTATAAAGTATATAGTATAGTATAAAGTATATAGTACACATGGTAAACCTTTATACATTTGGTATTGTATGAATATGAATGACTATATTAATAGGATTTCAATAAATATTTGGTAATTATTTTAATGGCCACTCCTACAATAGTGGCATGGCCCGGGGTCTCTCTCAGATACCTCTCTCTTGTTCAGACAGTGAGAAGCAGGTAACAGATGAATGCTAGGCTGTTCCACTAAAAAACGGCAGTGATAATACTCGTTTCCTGCGAAGGCTCCAGGAAGTGGTGAGTTACGACCTGTGGGGAACACCACTTCCCCAAGCTCTGCTGGTGACCCTGAGCTCGGGGAGGGCACAGTCTGAGGCTGAGTCTGGTTCCTGATACCACTGATACTGGTAGACAGTTTCCTTTGTGACCACCCAACTAGCAATTCAGGTTCTTTGTTTCCCATCTGCTAACAAGAGTGGCACACCGTCCTGCCATGCCAGAGGAAGGAGATAAAGGAATGTACCAAGAAGGCATTGCTGAAGCAAAAGCATCCCAAAAAATTTATGCCAATCCTTGGTCACTCAGTGGGTGATGCTTTTTATAAGACGTTTCATTGAATACACCAGAAAGCTATTTTATTGATATCTAATATAATTAGGTTAGTATAGTCTGAAAGGTTTACAACATGTTAATATAGTGATCCCTTCCCTATATATGCTTTCTACACATTTTTATTATTTCCTTTTTACTCAGACTTCTCAAAATACATTATTAAATACTTTTATTTCTTGTTCTTCTTGTGCCTATTTGGCACCTTTCATTCATATTCATATTTTTCTAGTTGTTATTCATTTTTAATGAGTTATACAATAGATCATGTCAACTCTTTTCTCAGCTAGTGTTTTTTTTAAAACTGTTTTGTTGCAAATACAAAGTTTGATGAAATACCAAAACTATTAATTACATAATATAAAGTAATTCCATATTAAAACTGTGCTTCAAAAATATTTGTATTAATGTAATGGTTCTTTTTTCATGCACTTTTCAAATGTTTAAAGGTGGAATTTGTTTACTACTACGCCAAACACATGAGTAAAGTACAGTAACTATAATGATAAATTATTTACCAATATGATGTGAATTATAGAGACATATAGTTTGATTATGTTGCTGATGATATAATTGGGATCTATCATAAAAACTTTACTTTATTACCCAATCATGATGCAAATTAAAATGTAAACTGTCTGGAATACTAATGTATGGCCCTCTGGGATATTTGGTTTCATACAAGTTTCTGAGGGAGCCAAATCACTTGCTTAGAGTCAAAAGCGCATGTCTTGGTCATTTAATATTAACTATTTGCATAGTGTGGTGGCATGTTCAAACAGCTCAGCTGCCCAGCAGCTGCTTAAGTGGACGGCATAGTTGATGCCAACATGTTGCTCCAAGTTGTAAACTCGGCAAAGATGTTGCCAAGGGGATACATAGACAGCATTTCTTGATGAAAATAGCTCAGACAAGCATAATGCAGACTACATGCTCCATCAGTAGAAATGAAGAAATGTTTCGACATTATCAAATAAAATATATGATATTAAATTGTGTATTCAGTTGTACTAATTCACAAAAAACCTGATATGCTTTAGTGGTACTTCACTTTTGAATTTTCACATGAATTAAAAAAAAAAGAGGTATCTTCAAAAACTGAAACTGCAAAAATGATGAACAGAACCTTATATGGTTCTGAATATTTTTAGATATTATCAAATGGAGCAGCATCAAAATGAATTTTCCTAACAGATTAATAATAATAGTTAACATTTATCACTTTAATGAGTCAGGCATTGTGTTGATTTCATTTGATTGATCTCATTTGATTCTCACAACAATTCTGGGGAGAGGTGATGTATCTATTATCTCTATTTTACAGACGAGGAAACTGAGGCTAATAGAGGAAAAATAGTGTGGCCAAAGTTAAACAGTAAATATCTGAAATTTGAACTAAACTCATCCTGACTTTCCATTTTGCATCCAGCCTGGTTTCAACTCCATGAAATAAGATACCCTTCCCAGGATAAACTCATTCCTTCAAAATTCACGTCCATGTGGCTAACTCAAGCCTGGACTGACCCCATCTCCCTAAGCGTCCCCTCCCTCTATCTAGAGGGCTGGTGAGCCCAGTGCCAAACCCTTCCCAATGTTTTCCTATAGAGTGGGTAGAAGCTAGACTCTTAGATCACTCCATTTTGTATCTGCTGCCCTGCTTGGTTTCAGCTTCAAGGAACAAGATGCCCCTCCTGTGGGATCCCACTGATCCTCTTTCCTGACTCCTTTTGTATGCTGTCTTCCCTTTTAGCTTGTAAGCTCAATGAGGCCAGGGATTGTCTTTTTTTCCCCCTTTTTTCCAATTACATGTAAAGATAATTTTGAACATTTATTTTTGGTAAGATTTTCAGTTCCACATCCTTTTCCTTCCTACAAGAAAGCAAATGTTCTGATAAAGATTATATATGTAGAGGGGTGGCTAGGTGGCACAGTGGATAGAGCACTGGCCCTGGAGTCAGGAATACCTGAGTTCAAATCTGGCCTCAGATACTTAATAATTACCTAGCTATGTGGCCTTGGGCAAGCCACTTAACCCCATTTGCCTTGCAACACCCCCCCCCCCCCAAGATTATATATGTATAGTCATGTTAAACATATTTCCATTAGTGATTAGTTGTGAAAGAAGAATCAAAACAAATGGGAAAAATCTATGAGAAAGGAAAAGGAATTATTTAAAAAAAAGTTTCTCCAGTGCTTGTCATAGGTATTTAGTAAATAGTTCCTAAGTTGGATTGATTGTAGGCTCAGCATTCTATCCTAACTAACTGAAACTTTCTGTGCATATTGTATAGCTATGACATCAGTTAACTTCAAATGCAAGTCATCCTGAGTTTTATGCAAAGCATTTTTAAAGAGAGAGTTTATGGCAAAAGTTCCAGAGAATATATATCAGTATTGCCCTGTCTGGTGCTTCTTAGGATTTGGATCACAGGACATTCAGTTAGAGCTGGAAGGGACCATAAAGATAACTAATCTAGTTCATTTTATAGATAGGAGGGAAGCTAAGTGACTTGCACCAGGTAACACTGTTAGTTCATAGCCTTTAAGATATGAATCAGGGGCGGCTAGGTGGCAGTGGATAAAGCACTGGCCCTGGAGTCAGGAGTACCTGGGTTCAAATCCGGTCTCAGACACTTAATAATTATCTAGCTATGTGGCCTTGGGCAAGCCACTTAACCCCGTTTGCCTTACCAAAAAAACTATATATATATATATAAAAGATATGAATCAATTCTCTTCCTAATATACTATGCTTATAATGAAAGACCTGTATCCAAATTCAAGATGCATTTGGATTGATTCCTACTTCAGTGGGAAGAATGTAAAAGGTCTAGGCCTGATGACAGAAAGTGACTTCCTTAACTTCATTCTTCCTGCTTATTTTGCCTGCATTTTTTTCCTTGAAATTTCTAGCCCTTAATTGATTCTTGGACAACAAACAAATAAATAACAACAAAACAAATAACTATCTTCTTTGGTCTGATATTTACATCTTCTTGGGTCCTAAACTTTTGGCCACTTCCCTTGCTCTGTCTATGTCCATCTGGACTGGTCTCTAACCTTGTTGAGGTTGAGTGTCTGGGGAGGGCAGAGAAGCAGCTTATTTTGATCCTGACCCTTTTTATACAAGGTGATGACCTGGGGTTCTTGAAGACTATACTAGTGGATTGTAAGACTTGGGGTGTGGGTGGGAGTTGTTGAAGTTCTGTAGGTCTGGGAGCTTTTGAATTACTCTGGGACAAAATAGTAGTTAGTCTGTTAGGAGAAGGACTATGGTTAGAGATGGGAAATCTGAAAAGCCATAAACAGGAAGATTAATACTTTATCTGTTTGTAAAAGGGCAATGCCTATCAAAAGCACACAACATTAGTCAGATCTAAAAGAGAACAGGGCTGGACAGTAACACAGCTAGAGGAAGATAAAGTCTGTCTGTGAGACAAAGACAGGATGGTGGCACAAACCCATGGAGAACTTGTCAAAGCTGGTAATAAATAAAAAAAATATATACAAAGAAATGAAATAGGACAGATCTCAATCTCTACCTGGACATTAATAAACTCTCCTAATAGCTCTAAGCTGTTATGATTTGATTAATAACATTTTGTCTTTAACCTAGCAAAGAAACCGATCCAGATGCATTTGGGGCCAGACTGCCTCTAGGATAAAAGTGGGGCAGCTAGATGGTGCAGTGATTGAGCACTAGCCTTGAAGTCAGAAGGACAGGAGTTTGAATCTAGCCTCAGACACTTGAACACTCACTAGTTGTGTGACCTTGGGCAAGTCACTAAACCCTTATTACCTTGTATCCAGGACCATCTCCTGTTATCCTGATTCATATCTGGCTACTGGGTCCTGATGGCTCTGGAGGAGAAAGTGAGACTGGTGACTTAGCATAGCCCCCTCATTCAAAATTCAATTCATGTGCTTGTCACCATGCTGTTTTTTTTTTTAACTCTCTTAGATTTCTAAATATGAATGCTAACTCATAATACTTGGGAGAAGGGAGAATAATCCTTCAATACACAACATATATTCACCACATAGTGCATCTCCCCTGATGTCTGTGGTCTTCTGTGAAAATAATGGACAAACACTGTTATTAGGATAAAACCACCTTAATTTGAGGTTTGTTGTAGTTAGATCTATCTATTCAAAGGGATGAAGTTTCAGGTAAAATTCCCAAAGATGAAGGTGCAGGGACCAATGTGAAAGCTACATCCTTCTTGAGTTAGCTAAGCAGTCTCTCTTGGTTGTAAAGGATATGCTAAACCTTTTTTTTATTATCAAAAAGTTTTTGAGAATCTACCTTGCTCTGGTCCTATGCTAATTAGAACATAAATTAAGCAAACTTACTCAGTAAACATTAATTAAATGCCTGTAGAATGCAAAGGGAAAATATAACATATGGCTTATCATGTATATATCTATATAAATATATAAAGGAAATAATATATACAAAAATAAGTAAAACAGTACATGACAAGTACTTAGAAGTGATAAAAGTGCTATATGAAGGTCAAATTCAGATTGACAAAGACTTCATTGGAGGACTTGCAAACTGAATTGAGGCAAAGACTAGGAAGATTTCAAAATATAGAAATATGAAGTTTAAACTGCATGAATATTTGTTCCATCTCTTTATTTGGTCTAGACAATTAATAAAATAAAAAACCAAGTCCCAATTTATAGCCTTTGTTGATTTCTGAGGGGTTAAATGCTCACACAGTCTTCTCTTGAGGGCTGGTTGAATCTAGTTCTAGTACACCCCTGGTGGTAGACAATGCTGCAAGATTATGGAGACCCTTGAATGCCACAGGTCTACAAGCCTAAACTTTAGTTTTTGATCAATAGCTAACCATTAATGGATTCTGAGCAAAGAAATGAAATGTATAAAGAGGATTTATCTGTTATCAGTATTAAGGATTTCTTAGAGGAATGAGAGAATAGGGGTAGGAGGACCTATTAGAAGACTATTATAGGGGGGCAGCTAGGTGGCGCAGTGGATAGAGCACCAGCCCTGGAGTCAGGAGTACCTGAGTTCAAATTTGGCCTCAGACATTTAATAAGTACCTAGCTGTGTGGCCTTGGGCAAGCCACTTAACCCTACTACCTTGCAAAAACCTAAAAAAAATTACTATTATAAAAATTCAGATAGGATAGTACTATGTATTTATGGTGTATATTCATACTAAAATTTGGGTGTTTTATATTGGTGGGCTTTGTTATAGACTCTAGGGATATAAAGATAAAACTCAAACAATTTTTCACTTCAAGATACCTACATTCTATTGAGGATGGAGAGGAACATACATGTACCTATATAAATCAACATAAAACAGATCCTGGAGCTAATCACTAACCACTACTGGAGCTGGGGAAATGGAGATCAGCAAAGGCCTTTTGCAGAAGGTGGCACTTCATCTGAACCTTGAAGGGATTTGAGGCAATGCCAATAAAACTTTTTTTTTTTTAAGGTTTTTGTAAGGCAAACGGGGTTAAGTGGCTTGCCCAAGGCCACACAGCTAGGTACTTATTAAGTGTCTGAGACCGTATTTGAACTCAGGTACTCCTGACTCTAGGGCCGGTGCTCTATCCACTACGCCACCTAGCCGCCCCTCAATAAAACTTTTAACTACTATAAATGCTTTCTACAGTCTAGATTTGATAATTCTATACTTTTGTTAATATTTTTTTGGTTTTTGCAAGGCAATGGGGTTAAGTGACTTGCCTAAGATCAAAAAGCTAGGTAATTATTAAGTGTCTGAGGCCGGATTTGAATTCAAGTCCTCCTGACTTCAGGGCCGGTGCTCTACCCACTGTACCACTTAGCTGCTCCTATCCATATTTTAATTAACCTGAAATAAATAAGGCAAAAATCCAGTTCTATTACTTTCAACCAATAACTAAAGCATCAATCTGGAAATTAAATTGGCAGATAATACTTTGATGCCTATATATCACCACCATGAAAATGCCCCCCCCCCCAAAAAAAAGGAAGCAAGGACTATATCTAATACCTGTGAGAGATAGGACTTTTCTTTATCTTTGAATTGCTGGAAAATCACTATATTATTCTTCAAATAAGGATGTAATTTGGAGACCCATGCCATCCCACTCAACATCTCTAACCAGACGTAAAGAAAATTTTTTACTAAATTTTTTTGGACACATAAATATTTTTTTTTTTTAGTTTTTTTGCAAGGCAAATGGGGTTAAGTGGCTTGCCCAAGGCCACATAGCTAGATAATTATTAAGTGTCTGAGGCCGGATTTGAACCCAGGTACTCCTGACTCCAGGGCCGGTGCTTTATCCACTGTGCCACCTAGCCACCCCTCACACACAAATCTTATATATTGGTTTTCTCTTTCCCTAGTATGGCTGCAAAGTTATTGCATAATGACTTATTTGGAGACATTTGCCACCAGATTAGAGAAACTGATTCAAGTCTCCTGATGAATTTATAAAAAGCTATGGAAATAGAGATGAAATGTTGTCTTTGTGTGTGTGTGTGTGTGTGTGTGTGTGGTGTGTAGGGAGGGAGGGAGAAAGAGAGAGGCCAAGGGTAGGAGATGTCTAGAAAAGTGCAGAAAAGTTTCTGGAGAAGAAAGTGGCTAGAAAGAGATGATTATTAGAGGGAGAGATTAGTAGAGAATACATTTAGGCAAGATGAACAGAGTGTGTGCATGCACAGAGGTGGAAGATGAAATGTCAGATTTGGGGAAACTAGTAGTTCAATGTGACTGGATCATACACTATCTGAAGGGAAGCCAAATGGAGTAAGGCTGACAAGTTCTGCAGCAGGCACAATCTATTATCTTTGCTACACCTCAGGCTTGATCTTCCCCAGTTCTTAAAGTGCGTGTACAGTAAGTATGTGTTGGTATGGTGCAATGATCAAAGGGAACAAAGTGTGAAAGTATGTGTGCTTATGACACCTCAGTTCTCAACTCACCACATCCTTCAAAAATAAGGAGGCACTCACTGTGTCATGAAAGTCTTTTTGTTGGTAAAATAAGGCTTATGCCATATTTCTACAATGTGATCACTCAGATGTTTATTTAACATAATAAATTTCAGTAACAATTCTGAGTACTTAGAAAATGCTTACTAAATATATTCATTCATTCATTCATGTGTGGGAGAAAGTGTAATACATTTTAAAATGGAGGCATTTATGAATTAAGTTGTTATATCCTCAATTTAAATGCTTAGTAAGAAAAATGACCTGCCAATTTAATAAATTTTTAGATTTGAAATCAGTATGTTTCAAAACAGTAAAGAATGAAATAAAAAAAGAATAACACACATTTAGAAATACATCATTTGTTTGAAATCTATTTAGATTGCCTCAGGGGCTACTTGTGATGCTGAAATGTCCTTGTAACCTCTGGGAAAACAGAAAGAACATACAAATAAGACTCTTGGAACATAAACAGCGCAAAAGAATGATAATTATACCATGATCTCACTTTTTAGAAACCTAGTACACTGTATACCAGATTTTTATTTTTGGAGATGAAATGTAACACTGCAAAAGCAATGTTGCCCAGAATGCTGGGATTTAGTTAAACATTCTCTTATGTACAATGGGTACTCATAGCTTTGGTGATTGGTTGAGTGATTAATTTTGGTTAACTAACTAAAATTAACTGAAGTTATAGTAGGCCTAAATCATGGGGCTGCTTTATCACTGAGGTTGGGAGGGGAATACAAACTAAGCTTCTATCTATTCTTGAAACAGCAATACTAGGCAATGTCATGGCATTTGCCATCACTGTGGGAGGAATAGTTCTTTTCCTGGCAAATCCAACCAAAGGCAATTTATTTTTTGACTGTTCTTTTCATTGTTCTTAGACATATAGGTCCTGAATAGTTTCTATGATTATTTTAGGTAAAATCAGTTACTAGAAAAAGTTTTTTTTGGATAATATACAAAGTGTCAGTTTGTATATCTTTTTGTTTGGTAAAGTGCTAGGTAATACAGCTTTTAGTATGTATAGAAAGATTACCATTGAGCGCAGGAAGGACAGAAATAAACTATTAAGAAATAACATTCTGCCTTGTTTGTGAGAAGATAAAGAATGAGGAAGAAAAGTATAAAATATTAATTTTGGAAAAAATAACTTGGCTGTGTAAAATACTCTTTTCCTTTAGGAGAATAAAATTTTTATGTTATTTCATAAGTTTAATAAATTTTTTTTAGTTTTTTTTTTTTTTGCAAGGCAATAGGATTAAGTGGCTTGCCCAAGGCCACACAGTTAGGAAATTAGTAAGTGTTGGAGGTTGGATTTGAACTCAGGTTCTCCTGACTCCAGGACTGGTATTCTATCCACTGTGCCATCTAGCTGCCCCAAGTTTAATAAATTTTTAAGGCTTTTCTCCTCCAAGTTAACTGCTTGTATATATCTTGGGAAAGGGTAGTAGGGATTGGGACTGCAAAAATGTGTGTTGATAAATTTTTAAGCAAGTCAATATCTCATACATATATGTATTTTTTCAAAAAAGAAATCTCGGGGCGGCTAGGTGGCACAGTGGATAGAGCACCAGCCCTGGAGTCAGGAGTACCTGGGTTCAAATCTGGTCTCAGACACTTAATAATTACCTAGCTGTGTGGCCTTGGGCAAGCCACTTAACCCCATTTGCCTTGAAAAAACCTAAAAAAAAAAAGAAATCTCTTTTAAATTAATTTTATATTAACAATATGTAAACAGCATAACAAAAACAATAAAATCAAGAAGGTGTATGAGACTATGCTATTTCATAAATGTCAGCTTTTTATAACTGTCAACAGCAATACTGATATAATATGTTAATATCAGTTACATTTATCAGAGAAACTGAGGAGAATGTGTAAGATTCAATGCATATACCACATATTAACATGGACAGTAAATGTTTTTCATTAATGAATTTATTTATTTATTTTTTAAGGTTTTTTTTTTCCTTTTTTTACAAGGCAATGGGGTTAAGTGGCTTGCCCAAGGCCACACAGCTAGGTAATTATTAAGTGTCTGAAGCCGGATTTGAACCCAGGTACTCCTGACTCCAGGGCTGGTGCTCTATCCACTGTGCCACCTAGTCGCCCCTTCATTAATGAATTTAAATCAAAGTTGATATTAAGCACCCATATTTTGTGATTATATAAAATAAAATAAATTACAAAGGAATGATATGATATGGCTATCTCTATAAATGATCTTTTTAACGTGAACTCTGGTTTATAATGCCATTAGAAATTCCTAATTAAAATTCACTGATATTTTAGTATAATTTGGGCAATCAAAAATACTTAACTTTTTGTTCTTTAAAAAATTTACACAAATTTCAAATGAACACTTAAAGCAAAAAAATGCACATGTGAACTGTTTTAAGTGTTAAAAAATAAATAATTTAGATGCAACCAACAAGATGGAGGACTAGACATCTGTTTTTCACAATTTTTCAAACTTCTGCAAAATAGGAATTATGTGCAAGTGATAAAACAATTTTACCCTTTTCCACAGTCCCTAAGGAGGTAACCAAAACCTCAATAATCTGAAGAACCACAACAGTGAAGGCAAATTTCTAACCCCTAATTTGTTCATTCAGCCTACCCTTCTCCCTTCTACATGGCTCACTCCCCCAGTGCTTCAGAAAATGAAAAGGCAGGAGCTCCTTCTGGTTGGGACAGCAACAAGACTGAGGTGAAACAGAGCTCTGCCAGGGAAAAGAGTAAGGTAGGAAACTAGGTGAGGAAACATGTGGCATACTACTAAGCTTAAGGGGAAAAGCCCAGACTCCTGCTTGGGGAGAAGGGGTTTCAAGGAACAAGGCAGCAGTTCTGTTCACCCAGAATTGCTCAGTGTAGAAGGAGACTAGGATGGTTTTGAGGTCTGATTTGCAAGGAAATCATCAGCAAAGGGGAAGCTGTTGTCTGATAGTGAGCAATAGGAAAATCTAAGGGGAAAAATGACAAATAACAGAAGAAATAAAACTCAGATAAAGATTTTGAGCAAAGTAGATTAACCACCAGGGAAGATTTCAATAGCAGAGGGAAATAAAGATTCCAGATCAAATAAAAATAGTACAGACATCTATGAATTAATATTCAAAGACAAAAGAAAACGAATCAACGCCAGATGTAGCAAAGGACTGAATTTTCAAGAGAGCATGGGACCACAGTATAGCTTTCCCTTCCAAATTGTAACCTTTCCCCATTGTGGTTTCAATATATAAAGTGGGTTGGCATATGAAATTAAATGGGAATTTGTGGAAGCCACAGATGACACAAGAAAACCAGAAAACAACACAGATAAAGTTTAGAAACTCAGAAATGCATAAAATATATGTATAATATCAACCTGAATTTTACAATAAGATACCATAAATACCCCATAAAAGAAAAAGACAAAATCCAGACTTCTCTGGTACTAGGGGAGGGTCAACAATTTTACACAGATTTTTCAAACTGCAGGGGAGATGTACTTCTAACTCCTCAGTGTGGAAGGGATAACAATAGTATGCTCCTGAATAGTTTAAAAGAGAAATAAAAATTGTGAAGACAGAATTTATAGTATGCACAATAGACAAAAGACTCCCAACTTTAAAAACATATTTGAGAGTATTAACAATAAGATCAAAGGTAAATCTTCTAAGTCAAAATCTATTTAAAGCAATATAAACCTTCCTAGTCAGATGTAACTGACTTTCAATCAGAAGTCCTTGAAATCTTTCTTTAAAAAGGTAGACTGCATAGATCAAAATATAAGTTTTTAGGCAAAATCTAATGCTTAGATTTAATAACAATGTAATTGTTAATATAAAATTAATTTAAAGGATATTTTTTGAAAAAAGACATATATATATATGAGATATTAACTTGTTTAAAAATTTATCAACACACATTTTTGCAGTCCCAATCCCTACTACCCCTTTCCAAGATATATACAAGCAGTTAACTTGGAGGAGAAAAGCCTTAAAAATTTATTAAACTTATGTAATAACGTAAAAATTTTATTTTCTTAAAGGAAAAATGCACTATTGGTCAAATAGAAAAACTTGAATCCACAATGGAAAATCAAAGAAACAAACAAAAAAAAAAGATTAAGTGATTGGGAATGCAAATACATAGATGTGAAAGACAAGCTGGAAGAAAAGTAAAAACTAATAATACTACAAGAAAATCTGATCTGCATATGAGCAAAACATTTATTGAAAAGAATAGATGGGTATCCTGGATCTGTATCCCAAAGAGATCATAAAAAATGAAAAGAACCCCATGTACAAAAATATTTCGAGCAGCTCTTTTTTGTGGTGGCAAATAATTAGAAATTGAGGGGTTGCCCATTAACTAGGGAGTGGCTGAACAAGTTGTGGTATATGAATGTAATGGAATACTATCATTCTATAAGAGATGATGAGCAAGTGAATTTCAGGAAAGACTTACATGAATTGATGCTGAATGAAGTGAGCAGAACAGGAAAATCATTGTACATATTAACATTTTGTGATGATCAACTATGACAGACTTAGCTCTTCTCAGCAATACAGTGATCAAAGACAGTTTCAAAAGACTTGTGATGGAAAATGCCATTCACATTCAGAGAAAAACTAATGGAGTCTGAATGCAGACTGAAGCACAACTTTCACTTAAATTTTTAAAAAAATTTTTCTTTCATGTAGTTTTTTCTTTTGTTTTGATTTTTCTTTCACAACATGACTAATATGGAAACATGTTCAACATGACTGCACATGTATAATCTATATCAGTATGCTTGCTGTGTTGGGGATGGGGGAGGAAGAAGAAATTTTGCAACTTAAAACCTTACAAAAATGAATGTCAAAACTATCTTTACACATAATTGGCAAAAAATGAAACACTCTTAAGTAAAAAAAAAAACCTGGATGTTTAGAGACAACTTCAGGATTATAATTCTCTTAGGAGAATAGAAGTAAAAAAAAAAAACACCCAACTGAGAAACAATACAAGAAAAACTGTCCAGAAGTCTGGACACAGAATAAAAAATTCTAACATACTAAGAGAAAAAAGCCCTCATATTGCAAATCCTAAGACACATAATAGTTTTCTTTTTTTTTTTAACTTTTATTTTATTTTTGTTATTAAAGATTTTATTTGTTTTGAGTTTTACAATTTCCCCCAATCTTACTTACCCCCCCAAGGCAATTTATCAGTCTTTACCATAAATTATTTCTTTTTTTTTTTAAAGTTTTTGCAAGGCAATGGGGTTAAGTGGCTTGCCCAAGGCCACACAGCTAGGCAATTAAGTGCCTGAGGTCAAATTTGAACTCAGGTACTCCTGACTCCAGGGCCGGTGCTCTATCCACTGCGCCACCTAGCTGCCCCTACCATAAGTTATTTCAAACAATTTCAATGACAAACAGAACAATTCTACAAGCATTCAGAAGAAAGAACTTTAAATATAAAAGAAAGTAAATTTTAATAACTCATGACTATTCTGTACCCACAAAAGAATAATGCAGCTCAATATGTACCTCCAGGGCACAAACTTGAGCCTTTTCTGGGGGAACCATTATTAAATTAAATTTAAAAAAAGGATGTTTAATAAAATGAAGCATTAGAAGTATTCCTAGAAAGGAATTTTTAAAATTTATGTGATTTTTTAAGTTATATTAATTTTTATTTATATGAATCTCTTTTCCCTATAATTACTCCAATCTATATCTATATTAAAGAACATGAACCTTTGAAATACAACTCCCAACTTTCAAAACATATTTGAGAGTATTAACAATAAGATCAAAGGTAAATCTTCCAAGTCAAAATCTACTTAAAGCAATATAAACCTTCCTAGTCAGATTTAACTGACTTTCAATCAGAAGTCCTTGAAATCTTTCTTTAAAAAGGTAGACTGCATAGATCAAAATATAAGTTTTTTAGGCAAAATCTAATGCTTAATTCTGTCTCTAAGACAGTTCTTTCTCAAAACCTTAGTTTGTTGTTGTATGAACTTGATTTTTCAGCCCATGATCACTATCTAGTAGATTATTTCTGTGCCAGTTAACTCATCCATACTTCAGTTGAGATGTCTTGTATACATGGTCCAAGTCACTTTGTAATAGGTCCTAATAGGACCTATTACCCATCAACATTCACTTAAGTGACCGCTGTGTGCCAGTCCTAGAGATTCAAAGACTTGAGGAGATTATAGTCTACAGGTGGAGTCAGTATACACAATAGATATCTATATTTACATATATTTGCATTTAAGTATAAAATTTATGGGAAAAGGCATACACACTATAGATTCATAATACACACACTGCTGGAAAACAGATAGATGAGTCTTTTTTGTTTTATTTCTTTAGCATTTTATTTTTTCCCAGTTACATGGAAAAACAATTTTTAACATTCATTTTTAAAACTTGGAGTTCCAAATTCTTTCCCTTCCTCCTGTCCTAGCCCCCTCATTGAGAAAGCAAGCAATTTGATATAGGTTATAATTGTGCAGTCATGCAAAACATTTCCATAATAGTCACCTTATGAAAGAAAACATGAGACTCCTTCCCCTCCCTCCCCCCCAAAAAACACCTCAAGAAAAATAAAGTAAATCTGTTCAATCCATATTCAGACACCCCTGGCAGTTTCTCTGGGGATGGATAGTATTCTTTACCATAAGTCCTTCAGTTGTCTTGGGTCACTGAATTGCTGAGAAATGTGAAGTCATTCCCAGCTGATCATGCTACAACACTGCTGTTACTTTGGACACAGAACATTTCACATTGCATCATCTCACAGAAGGCTTTCCAGATTCTTCTGAGAGTATTCGGTTCATCATTTCTTATAGCAGAATAGCATTTCATTGTAATCACACAACTTCTTCAAGCCATTCCCTACTTGATGGACATCCCCTCAATTTCCAATTCCTTACCACCAGAAAAAAGCTGCTTTAAATATTTTAGTACATTTAAATATTTAGAGATCCTTTTCCTTTTTTATCTCTCTTTGGAATATAGACTTTGTACTGGTACTGCTAGGGCAAAGGGTAGGCATGATTTTGTATCCTTTTGGGCACAGGTTCAAACTGCTCTATACAATGGTTGAATCAGTTCATAACTCCACCAATAGTGCATTAATGTCTCATTTTCTCTACATCCTCTCCAACACTTGTCATTTTCCTTTTCTGTCCTGTTAGTCAATCTAATAGGTAAAATTATTTTGATTTGTATTTCCCCAATCAACACTGAGTAGAACACTTTTTAATATGACAATAGTCATTGATAACCCTCATGTGAAAACTATTCACATCTCTTGATCATTTATTTTATTATTTTAAGTTTTTTTTACAAAGCAAATGGGGTTAAGTGGCTTGCCCAAGGCCACACAGCTAAGTAATTATTAAGTGTCTGAGACTGGATTTGAATCCAGGTACTCCTGACTCCAATCCACTATGCCACCTAGCCGCCCCATGGCTTTTATTTTTATAAAATTTGATTCAGTTCTCTATGTTTGAGAAATGAGACGTTTATCAGAGAAATTTAGCTTCAAAATTTTTTTTCTCAGTTACTGCTGCTATTTCCCTACATCTTATTCCTCTCTTTGACAAGGCCAGACTGGCACTGTGTGGTGGATGTCCTGGAGTCACCATAACCACATAGGTGGAATGTGACGAAGGCTTGAAGTTGGATGGAGACTGAGTGAGTGCAAATAAAACACCCTGACCCTATTGGGAAGGGAGAGATACCATTTAATGAATTGTGGAACCCTTTACTGGTCAGGTGGAAAGAACATAACGTTTATGATTTATCAACAGTTATTAAATACAATTACCGTACATTGTTGATTCACAAAATTGAGGCATCAATGAGCCAAGAATCTTCTTCAGTGAGGTGTGATGAAGCTTGTGATAGCTTCATTTCTATTAATCAATCAAAATGTAGCTCAAGGTCTGGCACTAGCTTGATAAGTGGTGAACAAATGCTTGATGATGGATTTGACACAATCACTGATTATGACTTCCTTGAGGTAACCAGAAATTTCTATTTACTTTCTTTCTAAGTTCTACTGGTCAAAAGAGTGAAGGGATGAAAATTGTTGGAGATTTCATATATGACAGAGAAAAATAAGTGGAAATTGAAATTCTGAAAATTGGCAAGAAAGAAGCCACTGTAAAAGACCATACTATATTTTGTGACATATTCAAAAATCTTTAAAAAATGTAGTTGTGCAAACATGTTAAAGTCTTGCTGTATTATGACATAGAAGCAGTCTAGTTTAGATTTGGAATCAGTCAGGATGGAAGGAATTTAAATTTTCCTCTCCCTGAACTTGGACCCATCTTTCAACTCCTATGTGTTTCAAGTTAATTCCCTAGTATTTATCTATTAAATCCTAGAACACAGTTATCTGTTGGTGGGTGGAAGAAGATTCTAATGGATCTGTTGAAATCACAGAGCCAGGTGATCTGTTTCTTTTATCTCATTTTCCTATGGCCAATTAGGATTCCTCAAGGGACCTCAATTGATTTTTTTTTTTAGGTTTTTGCCAAGGCAAATGGAGTGCCCAAGACCACATAGCTAGGTAATCATTAAGTGTTTGAGACTGGATGTAAACCCAGGTACTCCTTACTCCAGGGCCGGTGCTTTATCCACTGCACCACCTAGCTGCCCCTCAGTTGATTTTTGAATGTAAACATTAAGACATTTATAGATAAAAGAAAACTTATATGAAGAAAGTCAAAAGAGTCAGATACTTTTAGACACTAAAGTTAGATAGCCAGGACTTGGCCCAGTTACTGACAATTAAATATACATTATTATTTTTTTCTTGTAAGGCAGTGGGGTTAAGTGGCTTGCCCAAGGCCACACAGCTAGGTAATTGTCTGAGGCCAGATTTGAACTCAGGTACTCCTGACTCCAGAGCTGGTGCTCTATCCACTGAGTCACCTAGCAGCCCCCAGTTACTGACAATTAAGCAAAAAAGAGAAATTTAGTGAATTTTAGTTTTTGTTTCTCATCATATAAAATATGCAAATTCATGGACTCTTTAAATCAGTAGCTAAGTACTGATGGGCCTCAATACCAGCTCCCAAAGAACTTGATCAAGTAGGCATTTAACAGATGTTTGTTAAATGAATTTGTGTTTTCTGTTGGCAGAAAAAATGCTCCATTTTTCACTCAGTATTTCCAATAACAGGGGTTTCAGAAAATAAACAATTGGATTTGGAAGAGAAGGAATGGTTAGTAGATAAAACTGAATTAATAAATAATAGAGATGACATAAAGTAGGCACTTAAAGGAACATTTGTTGATTATGCAATTCATAAATTGAATTATGTAATTGTGTAATTATACTTTATGATTTTTAAAAAGTGAATATCTCAGAATATTAGAAGTTATGTGAACATTTAAATTGATGCAATCTTAAACATTCCACATAGGAAATAACTTTTGTTATTTTTTTGTTATTTTGTTATTACTTAAATAAAAAATTGTAAAAATAAAAACATTTTGTTATTGTGTACAGATTAAAATGTTGAGGTTCTGAGTTATCCAAAATATTTTTCTGTTCTCCAGTTATGTTTATATTTAATAAATACTTGACAAAATAACAAGTGAAATATATCATTTTAGAAAACCATCTAGAAATCCCTTTAACTCTTCTTTGCAGTTTAAGCAAAGAAAATATGAAGGGCTTAGTAATATTGCTTAAGAAGGTATATAGCTGCTGTTAAATTTGAACAAACAGAAATTTCTTGACTCCAAACTTGTTCATTTGTTATCTTTAATAGGTACCAAAGGAAAACCCAAATTTAACCAACTGATAAAACATCATTCTTGAATTTTTAGTGTAAATGAAAATTGTATTCATAGATAATTCATATTAAAGGAATATTTACCTTCAATAATTCTAGCATTTACCAAATATATTAATTTTCACGAAAAGTTTCCTTTTTACTTCTCTGTATAGTGTATCTGTCAAAGTCACAAAATAGAAAAAAAAATTCCAACAATCCTCTTTTTTTTCTTCAGGAAACAGGGAGGCAGGTGGAAAAAGGGGAGTGGTGGGGGTCTCCAAGAATATTTATGAGTTTTGTGGAAGTTTACATAGGGTTAGGAGAATATGGAAACTTGACCCTTTAAGAGACTTTCCTAGCCTCACATAAACCTGTAGAAGGTATAAGGTTGTATTATGACCAGTGTCTACTTTAACTTATATGGCTGAAAAGTGGACTAAATAATTACTATTTCACAGAAATTAAATGCAACATAAAATATTTTTTATTATAATTAATGCTAAAATATAGTTTTTGCTTTTAGAAAATTACTTTGAAAAGAAAAAAAGAATTTCTTTCCTTTGGAATGCTTAGTATTCTATTTCTGATTCATTGAATATTATGGTTAAAATGAAAATCTCTCATGCCAAATGCCAGAAAATTAAGTAATGACTACTACTTAATTAAATAAGTTTCTATGTGCAGAAGGAAGGAATTTATCAGAGTTGTTTCATCTTGCTAGTATTTCACTTCCATGTCCACATATTTTCCTAAATTCTATTAAAAATTAATCATCTATAATTAAAAAAATGTTGTTGTAATTTAATAATAAGGAAATTTCTTGGCTACAATAGTAGTATCAAATTCAGATAAGACGGTAGGGAGACTGACCTGTATGTAAATATCCCCAGAAACATAATGACTTAGAAAACTACATATTAACATTATCTATGTTCCATTGTGTTTTTACTTATTTTCTTAATATTTTCCACTTATGTTTTAATCTCCCTCATAATGTCTGAGTGTGGACATCTCAGGACTAGGATATAAATTTAATTTTGACTCTGTCAATGTGCTTTTTAGTCAAATATAGACTGATACCCCAAAGAAAATACTTGTTGCATAACAAAAGACATAGTGTTTGTGAACATAGTTTATCTTCATTTCATTATATAATCAGTTTTATTAAAAAAAAATTAAAAACTACTTAATTGTTTTTGAAAACCACACCAAACAGTAAATGTATATGCTTAACTACATTAAAAAATATCTGTATTCGAAGGAGTGAAGGCTGTTAGTTGGGAGGTAGATCCTTGGAAATCAGTCATTGTAACAGTGGTTGTTGGGCCTGGAAATTCATGCTATTAGAATAGAAGGGCTTCTGAGTTTTTCAAGGGAGGAAGGGCCATGAACCCTTCTGGCCATTTGGTGAACTTATAAATTCCTTCTTGGAATAATGTTTAAAATGTACAATGAAATATGTAGAATTACAAAGGAAACCTATTATATGAAATATAGGTATCAAAATATCTAAATTCAAAGATTCCTTAAAATCTACTCATGAACATAAGGTTAAGAATTCTTAATGCAAGGGGCGGCTAGGTGGCGTAGTGGATAAAGCACCGGCCTTGGAGTTAGGAGTACCTGGGTTCAAATCTGGTCTCAGATACTTAATAATTACCTAGCTGTGTGGCCTTGGGCAAGCCACTTAACCCCATTTGCCTTGGAAAAAAAAAACATAAAAAAACCCTCTGAATGCAGAGGGAAACCTTCCAGTCTCCCCTTTCCCTGCAAATGTTCAAAAGATCTATTTTAGAAACCCCTTGGGGCAGCGGGGAAAGGAGCCAGGAAGAAATCTTAATTCAAGGATATACTCCTTTTCCTTGGACTACTTAAATCATTATCTTGATGCTGGAAAAATGTGGCTGGTAAAAGTTTTCAAGGGAATATGAAAGAATTCACTTATAAGATCAACTCTTCACCCAGAAAAATTTGGGGACAGAAAAAAGGTTTATTTACATCTTACTATGGTTATAGTAGTTAAAGCAGAGAGAGAATAGGGGATAAACAGCAGTAGTTGCTGCCCTGAGGAAAAAGAAGCGAAAAGAGGAGTATAAGAGTATGAGTACTTATTTGGGGGATCATTCCCCCTAAGACAAAGGAAGACTTCAACTCAGCTGAGAAGATGAACTTTTAAAGGGGCAGGAAGATGAATTAATTAGGGATACATAGATGACAGAGAGTAGAGGTGAGGAGGGATATGTAGATGAGGAGAACAGCTCAAAGAACAAAGATGAGGTAATTAAGGACATGTGGATGAGAGGGTTAATGGAAGTATTAATGTAAGGTACATGGTCAGCACAGAAGAAAAAGATTAATTATAGAACACATTTCTTATTATGCCCTCTACTTCAACCTGCCCTAGAATTTTTGACTCCAAAAGTTATTTCCATGAGCAGAAGCTACTCTCCCTTCCTAACTCATTGTATAGCCTCTGAGCTCCTAAAGATATTTTCACACTTCCAGAATAACCTCTGTTCTAATACTTCCTTTCCAAGACCTGGTACACCTATGTGAGACCAGGAAGAACCCTCACCAAGGATGACATCAGCTGAACAGTTCTGTAATTCACTTTTCCTTTTCCAGTGGAATTATAGCAAAATCTGATAAGCTTTCTGTGGACAGATTAGGATGAAGGACACTGTTTGCTCAAACTTAATAGACAGATTCTATACTAGTCTAGGAATAAAAGTATCAAAGGGTAGGAACAATTAACAGAAATATCAATCAAAGTCCACACTCTAACAAATTGTTTGAAAAAAGGATAAAAACAATGAAAAAAATGGGGATCAATATTACCTCACGGTGACTTAGAAGTTGTTCCAAATCTGCTGCCAATTGATTCCTAATTTGCATCAGAGCTGTCTTTTCTTTATGTAAATTACTGAAAGAAAAAGAATAATATTCAACATTCCTCATAATGGTTGAAGTCAATGAAACATATGAAATTGGAAAATGTAAAGACAATGATCCTTTTTTGATCCCATCATATTATGTAGTAGAGGAACTATTGGACAGGGAAATATGTTATACAACCAATCTGCTCCCTTTAGTTTGACTGACCAGTCAAATAGTTAATCTCTCACATAGCCTTTATTAACACTGATCCCTCCATCCAGGCTACTGAGATGAGGTCAAGGAACTTTTTAGTAAAATACTTGGCCTCTCCCAGACAATGACTAGGAAAATTCCTGTCCCCAGGCACAAGACAGGTCCCTACTGACAAAACAGTGAATCTCTCTGCCCTAGCTAAAAGGATTAAGTCTGCATAACCCTAATTATTTCATCTTCCTGCCCCTTTAAAAGCTCACCTCTCCTCAGTTGAGTTGCTCCATCTTCCTTTGGGAGCACTTTAAGAGCAGGAAATCTCTCCTTCTTTACTTTTTATCCCCTGATGGTAGCTGCTACTAATCTCTCTCTCTCCCTTAGCTTCTGCTAATCACAGAAATACCTAAATAAACCTTTTTTTTTGGTCCCTAATTCTCAATCAGAGTCAGTATTTTAAGTGAATTCCCTTTTGCTTGAACCTCATATCCATCTACAAAATAAATTTACATGAAAAAATAAAAATTGTAAATCATTTAATTCTATTTTTATAAGATCATCTAATTGATTAATGAATTCATTAAACAAATGTATTAGTATGTTAATATGAACAATTTCCTAAAGGCAATCTTTTCCTTGTATAAACATCCCCCCCCCCCAAATAACTAAACTATTAAAAGCAATCCTTATCCTTACCTTAATGGGGAAACTGAAATTCCCTACTGAATTAATCAATTGGAGGCTTAAATCTCTGTATGAGATTTAACTGTTTCTCCCTTATTCAGATATTTTAACTAAATGAGAAAAGTCTTTGATCAATTTACAAGTCTTTGAAAGGCAATGGATAAAGTATGTTAGGATTGCTTGAGGGACAGGTCATATGAATTTTATAAAAAACCACAAACCAATTTAGAACCTGAAAATCTGAGTGTTTGGTAGCAGAGAAGCTCAGGGGTCACAGATTAAAGGATAAGGAAAAATAACACTGGGCTATTAGAAGAGAAGGGAGAAGTAGAGGAAGGTCATCAATTTTATATTCTACATATGCTTATTAAAAAAAAACCCTTTAGTTGTGCCTTCTTCTTCAAGGACTAGGGGAAGTTTGAAGAAAAAGTTCTTTCCAAAACTTCTTGTGCCTTGCTATTAAGAAAAGTGTTGATATAATTGCTCCATTCTCCAAATGTTTCTGGTAATCTGAATTTTGTCCTAATTATGAAGAGGCCAGAGTTAGTTAGAGGTAAATACAAATTTAAATTAAGGCAGAGAACCAAACTTCTACTCAACACTAGAAATTTTCCTAAGCAGGGGCCCTGAGCAACTGTGATTTTATTTCTACCTTACTGTTTAATATAAATTCCATAAAACTGCAAAAGGGGAGTCCCAGGGAACTGCTGCTGCTGCTGATGTGATGATGTTTGTCTTTTGTTCTCCTTGGAGGTGATGCCATGACAAGCACATAAATTAGATTGGAGTGGGGGAGGCTGGTTTAAGTCACCAGCCTCACTTTCTCCTCCAGAGTCATCTGGGTCCAATGGCCAGACATGAATCAGGAAAACTGGAGATGACCTGGAGGAAGATGATCTCAAGAAAGCAAGAAGCAGGCAAGAGGAAGAAGCAGCCATGTGGGACCAAAAACCGCCTTCCAGTGTCTGGTTCTTCATCTCAGTCATCCTGATTCATATCTGACCGCTGGACCCATATGGTTCCAGAGGAAAAAGTGAGGCTGGTGACTCAGCAAAGCCTCCCCTCACTCAAATCCAATTCATGTACTTGTCCATGGCATCAGCTCCCTGATGTCAGGATCTTCTTTGAGAATGTAGATCAAACATAATCAGGAAACTGAAGTGCTATTATATTGCTCAAATTAAATTTCCAGGACAAAGGGGAAAGGGAGGAAAGGAAGAGATAATAATCAGTTACCATCAACTGTATGACTGGTCACCTCCACCTTCCACACACACAAAAAAGAAACAATCCAAAAAATACCCAACAAAAAAGCAAAGACTCAGAAATATAAGTAACAGAGATTAGGTCTAAGATCTTATCAATGTAGGGAATTCCAAGTTGAGGAAATTCTTGTAACCTTACAGATCTAGAAAGCTGGTTATTACATTGCGAGATTAAGTGATTTGTCCAGAGTCCCATAGCTAGTATATGCTAGGGGCAGGTCTTGAAGTTTTTCTGGATTTAAAGACTAAGAATTTAGAATCATAACAAATCATGTATTCCCAGTTCTATTATTTTAGAATGTTAAAAAATGAAATTTATACATAGTTGAATCAATCTATCTTGCAAAGCATTTATTTCATTAAAGTATATTATTTAGGTTATGTTTTTATTTTGGGATTTCTTAAGAATGAATTGCATTATCTCATTTTTTTCTGAAAACACCTTCACTTTTTGTAGATACAGAATCAGAAGCTGAGGTAGGATTACTTAAATGTAAAATTTCTGAAAGTTCATTGGTAGACTTAGGTCTACAATCCAAATTTCTCAATTTTCATTTCAGTATTTTCTATATTAACTTATATACATTTTCTTTGTGTTTATATTATCTTTGTAGTGACAAAAAGTTCTCTCAAATACATTTGATTTTCTTTGATGTAAGTTCATAGTAAGCAATCGACTTTGCTTAAATTTGTTTTCTAAATGGGTTTCCAAGATGAATGACTGATTTAAAAAAAAAAAAACCCAAAGCAGCATTTAGTCATTTAAATATGTAGTCTCTTTTAATGTATTCTCCTTGAGTGGTTATCTAAATATTCCAACAGGATTGCCATTATTCAAAACATTTTGAGATTCTCAAAGCTATTGGTGCACACTTTTGGAATCCTCAATGGTGGCAAATGTTCATAAAATCTTGAGAGGGGAAAGGATGTGTCAGAGGTTTTATGGAAGGAACAATCTGAAGTTGAACAAGTATGTTTTCTATAATATCCCTAGCAAATGACCATCTGCGCTTGGTATAAAGATCTCCTCATATAGCCAAATCCAACTTCAATAATTAGGAAATTTTTTTTCTTTTTTTTTTAAGGTTTTTGCAAGGAAAAAGGGGTTAAGTGGCTTTCCCAAGGCCACACAGCTAGGTAATTATTAAGTGTCTGAGACTGGATTTGAACCCAGGTACTCCTGACTCCAAGGCCAGTGCTTTATCCACTATGCCACCTAGCCTCCCCAGAAATTTTTCTTATCCTGAGCAGAGCACATTGGTTCTCTCCCCATCTCTATTCTATTAACATAGCCTAGGAGATCATTAGCTTTCACACAGCTAGCAAATGTCATGTGTCCGAGGCTGGATTTGAATTTGGGTCCTCCCAACTCCAGGGCATGCCACCCAGCTGCCCTGAACTGAGGCTTGAGGGAAGCTGGAATCCTAATTAAGAAGGCACAGCATCCTTGGAGGATGCCTATAGTTAGCAGAACCTGATCAGAGATCTAGCAAGAGCTAGACAAAAAGCAATCATCCTGATATGAGGAGAATCAGAAGAAAGCCGGAGCAACAGCACCATAGGCCAAGAGTGAGAGTCTAAAAGAGGCCATTAGATTTTGTCAAAGGTAACTCTGGAGAGCACAGTTTCAGTTGAAATGTGAGTCTGGAAATCAGGTACCTATTTCGGTTCATCCTCTACTTGGTTCTTCCTAATATACACGTTTGATCATTTCATCCCTTCTCCCTGTCCCAAATAAGCTCCAGGATCAAAGATAAGATTACCTGTTTGGCTTTTAAAATCCACCACAACCTGAATCTTTCTAATATTACTGAACTTGATGATCTAGGCCACATTAGCTTTCTCACTGTACCTTATATAAAACACTTTTTCTCAACTCTGGGTATTTTGACTTGCTGTTTACCCCTTCCTTGGAAATTTTCCCCTTTCATCTCTGCTTCCTGGTTTCCCTTCAAGTCCTAGCTAAAGTTCCACTAGAAGATCTTCTACTCTTCCTTTAGCTTGTGCCTTCCAATTTATCCAATTTAATGACTAGTTAATCTTTCTTTCTTTCTTTCTTTCTTTCTTTCTTTCTTTCTTTCTTTCTTTCTCTTGTGCTTAGAACACTTAGCTCCAAGTAGGTGCTTAATAAACAATTGTTGATTTGACTGCACAATATCATTTGCACGCCTTCTTTTTCTCCACTCATGTCATCAACCTAGTTTATGTTCTCTTGTTTCTACTGCAGCAATATTCTCTGAACTCATCTATTTGCCTCAATATCCCCACTGTGATTAGATCACAAAGTACATGGAGGGAAGTAAAGTGTAAGAAGATTGGAAAGATAGGAACAAGTCAGGTTGTGAAGTGTTTTAAAATATTTGATCTTGGAACTAAAAAAGGTGCCATTGGAATTTGTTGACTAGGGAATTTCTATGGTCACCTGTGCTCTAGGAAAATCAATTTGGAATGTGTTGGGAGACTTGAAGCAGGAAGACTAGTCAGAAGGATATCGTTACAATCCAAATGTAAGGTGATGAGGACCTATATACTAGATTGGTTGCAACGTCAGAGGAGAAAAGGCAATATATGAGAGATATTGTTCAGCTAGAACTGACAGTCCTTTACAACTGACTGGATTTTTAAAGGTGAGACAGCGAGAAGTGGAGGATGACAGCTAGTCATGGATGGATAGTGCTATTTATTTAATAAATGCTTCACTCACATGGAAGGATAGTGCTATCTTTGATGGTAATAAGAAAGTTAGGAAGAGGGAAGGTTTTGGGAAGAAAGTTTAATGTCTATGGAACATTTTTATTATGTCTATGGAAAATTCAATTTCCTATGTATAATAGGTAGTTAGAGAAGAAAGAGATTAGGGCTGGGTAAGTAAATCTAAGAGTCAACTGCATAGACATGATAATTGAATCTATGGGAGAGGAGATCACCAAATGAAAAAATTTAGAGGAAGGGGAGAAAAAGAAATCAAGACAGAGCCTTAAGGTACCTACATGGTTAGTGGTCATGATCTGGATGAAGACTCAGCAAAGAAAAGAAGGAGATGGAGCTGAAGAAGGCAAGAGAAGAACCAGGACAGTGTCATGGAAACCACAGAGAGAAGCTGGTATCAAAGAGAAGAAGGTGAGTGACAGTGTCAGAGGAGGAAAAGGGCTCCTGAAGAATGAGGAGTGAGGAAAAGTCACTAGATCTAGTAATTAAGATAAAGAGGGCAATTTCAGTTGAAAAGAGAAGAAAGAGAGGAAGGGGAGACAGCTGTTGTAGATGGCATTTTCAAGGAGTTTAGACACAAAAAGGATAAGGATGAAAGTTAGTGGAGTTGGATGATCAAATGAGGTTTTTTTGAGGAAGGGAAAAACACAAGCATATTTCTAGGCAGTAAGGTCAAGTCAGTAGACAAAGAGTGATAAAATATAAGTGAGAAATTAAGGATGTTTGAAAAGGCAATTTTTGGACAGGACAGAATGTGCTGCCAAGGCAAGGAGAGGGGCCTCATTTTCATATAAAATGAGTGAAGGGGGAGGTGGTGGTAAAAAACAACTGGGTGATGATAGATGAGGAAGAGTAGGAACAGGGGAGAAGGGTATCTCTTAGTGAATGGCCTCAATTTTTTTTCAATAAAATGAGGTATGGTTCTTGGCTGAGAGGGTGAGGGAGAATTTTAATTATGCTACTGCTTTTTTCCTTTTATATTTTTGTGGTCATGTATATTTTTCCTGGTTTTGCTTACTTTACTTTGTATTGGTTTATGTAAGAATTCTTATTCTTCTCTGCATCTATCATGGTCATTATTTGTTTCTTCATAGTAATATTCCATTATAGTCTAATATCACAATTTATTTTTCCAATTGATGAGAAGTCTCTTTCCAAAAGTCATTTTTCTGTAGAAAAAAATGTTAAAAAGATCTTAAATAAATTACTTTTTGATTTTTGCAAGGTTTAAGTGAGTTGCCCAAGGCAACACAGCTAAGCAAGGTTTTTAAAAAAAATGTGTCTGGGGCTAGATTTGAACTCAGGTCCTATGACTCCAGGGCCTGTGTTGTATCCCAGTGTTTGAAAGTTTTTCTAAAAGTTTTTAGCAGAATGTATTGGAGAGGGCAGCTAGGTGGCACAGTAGATGGAGCACCAGCCCTGGAGTCAGGAGTACCTGAGTTTAAATCCAGCCTCAGACACTTAATAATTACCTAGCAGTGTGACCTTGGGCAAGCCACGTAACCCCACTGCCTTGCAAAAAAAAAAAAACAAACTTAAAAAAACCCCCAACAATGTATTGGAGTGAGAGAACAAAGAACAGATGAACAACAAAAAGACTGGTGCAGTAATATAGGTGTTATATAGATCTGAATAAGTGTCAGAACTAGGAATGGTTACTATGGAAATAGAATTGGAGGGACAAAGCCAAGAGAAAAGGAAAGTCAGAGAGTGTTTAAAAAGCAATTTAAAGTCATGGGGATGGGGAACAAAGGACATGATAAATTGCATGAACTGATGGAATATCTAAATGGAGAGGTCTTTCTGATTTCATACATACACCCCCCCATATATGTATATATATATATATATATATCTATATATCTATATATCTATATATATATCTATATATATATCTATGTATGTGTATGCATATATTTTGTGCCTTGGGAAAAAGTAATGTTTTTATATTTATAAATATAAGAACATTACTCATTTCCCAAGAAGCAGAATATAATGGAACTTAATCTATTAACATTCACACAGCTCTGTGGAAGAACTCAAGAAGTGAGACAAGTACATTTAATTAGCATAATTTGTGATTGCCCAAAATGTTAGGAATTTTGCGGTAGAAAGAAGCATAGTGGCAAGAATGATCAAAACATATAAAAATAATAAAGATGCTTATAGCTGAAAAAATACATCACTTTTCTCTTACAAGATACAAAGCGTGTAAAGTTCTGGATTTATACAAGTCAAGAGACTTGTATTACAATTCTACCTGAGACATAACACAGGGCGGCTAAGTAGCGCAGTTGATAGAGCACTGGCCCTGGAGTCAGGAGTACCTGAGTTCAAATCTGGCCTCAGACACTTAATAATTACCTAGCTATGTGGCCTTGGGCAAGCCACTTTAACCCTATTGCCTTGCAAAAACCTAAAAAAAGAAAGAGTTGACATGACACAATGATAAGCTACTTAACTTTCTGGAGTCTCAGGTTCTTCATCTGGAAATCTGAGATTATAACTGTATTTTCTATTTCAAAGTGTTATTGTAGAAAAGAGTTGTATAAATCATATAACATTACATGATATGATGAATGACTATTCATGTAATTAATTAATTTTGTATTAATAATACAAAGTATAATCTGGAATTTGATAGTATTTAGGTGTTACCCAAACTAAAGGAGGAAGAGTACTTAAGACTTTTACATTCTGATTATTTAGTAAGTTGGAAAAATAATAAGAGGCTAGACTATCAGCCTTTGAGTTGTCTCCTCTGTTTTAAAAGGCAAGTCTCCTCTGTATATATTATTTAGAAACTAATAATTTGTGGACTAAAATATATAAGAAATTTAAAATACTGATGATAAAAGTTTTCAATATGCTCACTATATTCAATTCAGATGCATATATGTAAAGCAATTCTTCACATTTAGATTTTATTTCTACACCACCATTGTAAGGGCATCCTTAAGAGTCTAATTGTAAGGTTGGGATGATAAGCTGAATAATTTTGCTTATTTTGTTGTTTGAAGTCACAATTTTCAATATTATTGAGTGATAATTGAGAAGATTTTTTTTTTAGTTTTTACAAAGCAGTGGGGTTAAGTGACTTGCGCAAGGTCACAGTTAGACAATTATTATATGTCTGAGACTAGATTTGAACTCAGGTCCTCCTGCTGACTCCAGGGCTGGTACTCTATCCACTGCACCACCTAGCTGCCCCAATTTTTGAGAAGATATTAAGAATTATCAAGATCTTCAATAAAGAACTGAAGCAGAACACCACCTCATACACAAATCTAAGTAAAATTCTGAGTGTAAAAATTCATGGAAAGAACTATGCCCAACTGAAATCTGAGATAACCTTGAAAAAAATTAAAAAGTCCTAAAATTTTAAAATATCAAGTTAGCTGATATTTAGTAGGAGGTTTTCAGGAAGAACTGGAAATTCCAGACCTTTGGAAACTCTGCCATAGTTTAATTCCTTAAAGGTAACAGAGAACTTCAGCACAGTCTACAGTTTAGTGCCCAAGTTAATTGCAATTTTGACTTATGCTACTACCTGTGCCATTGATTCAATTGTGACCTAAAACAACAAAATCTCATTTGCCTTGGTTTCCAAATCTGTAAAAATGAATAATAATATTCATATATTTCAATGGGTTATATGGATTAACTAATTAATGATTATAAAAAAACCTCTGAACCCATAAAACTCTCTATAAATACAATGTACTATTATGACTTTGGATGAAAAAACAGGCATCAGAGCAAAATAGTAATTAAACACTAATAAAGGTAAACAGCTCAGCAGAAAAACCAATAGACATTTGGAGTCAGGCGCCAGAGAGCCTACTGATCTGACTAGTTGAAAAGAACTGTGAACAACCAGGGAAGCTGAGTGTCAGACTGGGTAAGCATCCTAAAAGTTACAGTAAGAATCTGATGTTTCTTTTATCTGTAAAATTGTACCTGATTTTATGCTGACCTATTTGGTGAATCACTTTTAAAGAAAATTTACATATATATCTGTAGGCAAGTCAATTAAACTGCCATGTAATAGGAATAAAAAGTTCAAAGCATGGAAAAGGAATCTGATTATATAATTCCATAGAAACAGTCTATGCCCGATTTTTCTTTATTCTACATTGAAGTAAATATTCGGAACCTGGAGGTTAAACACTAAGAACAAATTTAGATTTTTTTAATCAGGGATTAAGGTGGGAAATAGGTTTTAAAACACTTCTTTTCTATATTTAGCCCATGTAACTAGTTATTAGATATTTGGAAAAACTGGCATACTTACTTGTATATTTTTAAAATTTGCACAGGTTTCTTTGCATAAATCATCAAATAAGTATGCAAAGATCATATTAGTTTCCTATACCACTAGTTCATTATTACTAGATAAGGTGACTAGGATAAGCAGTACTCTTCCTCTATGTATTTATATATAATGACTCAGCAGAACTTTAGCTGGTATAAGATACATTTCATAACAGTGGAAACTCACCTTTTAAAAATAAAAACCTCTTTTGCGTGACTCACAAAGCACCCACAGAACAAATCTCCTTGTAAGCACATCAACCTTGGATAGTATATTACATATATAATTGTTCAATTCACTGTTAATTATTACTCAGACACTCATATTTATGGCTCTGTTTCACCTGCTCTATGAAAACATATTCCTGTTATATTGCTCCTTTACTTCCTGAATCAATATATTCTGGCTAATCCTTAAAGGAAAAGTTGACAATGTAGTCTTTTCTTTAACTGGTAGTTATTAAAAAAAAACAGAGTACTAACACCAGCCCAATGAAATTTATACTAATTATTTTTTCTTCTCACATATAATCTAGTACTGACTTAAGATTCACTCTTTTTTAAATTTGAGTGGAGAGAGGAAGGGATATGGTTTTAGTTGTGGAGAATATTGAAAACATTGATAGTTATGTTATTAGTATTCACTTTTAAAATCATTTTAGTGAAAATTCAGCATGAATATAGAGAAACCTTTTTTCCATTTCCTAATTGCTATTTTGAGTCAATGGCACAGGTAGTAGCCTAAGTCAAAATTGCAATTAAGTGTATGAACAAACCAATTTTCTAAATTTATCATAATATAATGTAAATTTATTACAATCCAATTAAATTAAATAATTTTTACAATTATTTTGAATAATTTTTACAGTTTAAAAGAAAAACTATTCAACTTAATTTTATTTTGTATTCTTTGTAAACAAAATGAGACTTTTTTTTTACATAAACATCTAAAAATTGAGTAGTTAAGGATCCCCAAACATTTGTGATAAGGAACTATTAGCCTCCTCAGCTTATATGGAAAACAGATGTGGGTTTGGGATTTGGGAATGTGGATAGACTAACAGACTAGGGGATATTTATTTAAAATCTTCTGGTTTTGGGAAAAAGAATATTCAGTGTTAAGACAGGAGAGTCAATAAACTATTCTTCCAGCAGTTACTTGAAATATCCAAAGTGATGAGAATAAAGCCTGAAGGGTTATTTGCCTGAGATTGAATTATGATTAATCTGTTGAGTTTCCTTGTAGATGATATTATTTTTCTATGGATACTGAATCATGTACTTGATAGCTTTCTGCATTGTGATAATTTTGCCACTGAAATTGCCTTAATTTTTCAATGACAGCTATTACAAACTACAGTAGAATATAGTTTCTTGTGAAATGGTAGAGTCTTGAAATGTTGCACAAGACTTCTGGTAGACTTGCGATATATTTGCATAGCATAGGCAATTTAATTGTAAAGGATCACAAATATTAACATGAAACATTTTATGGTGGCTGATTCCTGAAGCATAGATTTTGTGGTACATATGACTGTCACAAGGTGAGGCTGATGATGTAATCTTGGGGATTACACATATGTATATGCCAGCCTTCATACTGAGAAATATTTCTGAAGCTGAGATTTCTTTCTTTCTTTCTTTCTTTCTTTCTTTCTTTCTTTCTTTCTTTCTTTCTTTCTTTCTTTCTTTCTTCCTTCCTTCCTTCCTTCCTTCCTCTCTCTCTCTCTCTCTCTCTCTCTCTCTCTCTCTCTCTCTCTCTCTCTCTCTCTCTCTCTCTCCCTCCCTCCCTCCCTCCCTTTCTTTTCTTTCTTTTCTTTTTTTTTTTTGCAAGGCAATGGGGTTAAATGGCTTTCCCAAGGCCATACAGCTAGGTAATTATGAAGTGTCTGAGGATTTGAACTCAGGTACTCCTGACTCCAGGGCCAGTGCTCTATCCACTGTGCCACCTAGCCACCCCCGAGATTACTTTCAATGTAAAATTTTTAACAATTACAAATAAAACTACTGATGATGCTGAAGTTTCTTAATTAACAAGGAAATTCACTGCCCATATCCAACTGAGAATATTTATTAAGTATGCAAAATTTTTTAATATGAGCTATTTTAATTTTTGGTCACAAAAATTATTTCCTAGAAAATAATTATGGAAAGGTCATTTCAACAGCAAAGAAGATTCAATATTTACCTAACAATTGCTTTTATGAACATGTCTTGTGACATGATTATAATACTCAGTTTTCAATGGATATAATTCATTTTTCACTTAGAAAATGAATTACAATTTCAAAATCTTGACTAAATGCTTGAGAATAAAGTTCACAGGAATAAAGGAATATATCAGCACACAGTACTATTATTATTGTTAAAAAGAATATGGTGTTAATAAATTATTATTAATCTTATTTCTAGCTATTATACTTCTGCCTCCTACTTCTATCCTCTGCCCCAGAAACAGAAAGCAATGTTATAATTGACTAGATAAATGACTTTGAAACTTAACCTTTATAGGTTAAAAATAATAAAAGGCAAGATTTGATAACATATCTTTAATAAAATAAAAATCTAAACAGGTGTTACAGAGATTGCTCTAATTTTTAAAATAATAAATGAAACTATGATTTTTAAAAGTTTAAAGCAGAAAAGTGTCTTGTTAATTCACCAAAAGCAAAACCAATGTATACTAGAAGTAAAGAACTATAAACTGTATTGGAGAAGATAACTGTGGGAAAAGAGCTGAAAGGGAACAATGTATAAACTCTTTTAACAGGGAAAAAATTTGGTATCAAAAAGGAAAATGGAAACCAATGAAATAATAACTTGTACATTTATACTTTTGGCATAGAAACTCAGGAAACCTGAGTTCAATAGTTGTCTTTTGATTATTTTTAAGTTTTCAGTATTCAAAATAATTTTGATTCTCAAACTTATGGCTCTGCAAATGTTTTATTCAGAAGTGAAGGGCAGGGAACCCTTTTAGTAACTTTAAAACAGTGACTAAATTCTTTTTTTTAATTAATTTTTATTAAAGATATTATTTGAGTTTTACAATTTTCCCCCAATCTTGCTCCCCCCCCCCCCCCGAAAGCACTCTGTCAGAACAGTGACTAAATTCTGAAAGAAATTAAAATCTCATTACCCTCTTTCTTATGCACAAAGTCATTCCTTTTTATTTCAACTTAAGAGAACTAAAAATGATAGTATTATGCTTTCAAATTGATTTAAAGAAATAATCACTAAACACGTACCTTATTTTAAAAACTAAGAGAAATACAGTGATACAATAGTGAAGAAGTAAATTATCTGTTTCAACTTAGGGAAATAAAGGATGACAACAACAATATAGTAGAAAGTGGAGTAGTTTGGGAATAAAGAGACTCATGTTGCAATTTTCTCAAATTAATTAGTTTTGTTACTTTGGCCAAGGAGTGTGTGTGTGGGGTGGGGGCAGGATTACTGGGATTAGATTATTTCAAAAAAATCATTTTTGCTCTAACATTCTATAACTCAATTTCTATGACAAATGTAAAGCATGATATAGTGGGAAGTCAAGAGGAGGTTAAAAAAATATATTAGCAGTAAGAAGGTTTGTGATGTGATATTGAAACTGAGTCAATCATCATTCACTTAAGAATTTAATGATGAATAATCTAAAAGGTCTCTTCCAGATAAAATATTCTATACATCTTAAAAATAACTATAAGGCATATTATGATAGATTCCATTAAAAGAAGTAAAATTATGGAGATTTCAAAAACAAAGAGATTCTACCTAGTTGGGGAATATCAGGTAAGGTTTTTGTGAAGGAATGTGTTAAACTATCAAGGTCTGTGGTAGGTTTTATGTTTTCTTTTTTTTTTGTCTAACTGATCTTAGTCCTACATAAATAACTATTTTCTTTTTTTAATTATATAAATATTCTATTTGTTTTCCAATTATATACTTTGGCAGTTTCTACCAATCATTTTTTTTGCGTTTTTTTTGAGTTTTACAATTTTTTTCTCCCATCTTCACCCCCCCCCCAAGAAAGTAATCTGTTATAGGCTTTACATTTATATCCATGATAAGCATAGATCGAAATTGGACATATTGTAAGAGAAGAATCAGATCCAAAAGGAAGAAAGAAAACATAAGATAGCAAAATTACATTAATACACACAACTTTTAAAAATTGAAGATAATAATCTTTGGTCTTTGTTTAAACTCCATAGTTCTTTCTCTGGAAATAGATGGTATTCTCCATTACAGATCCCCTAAAATTGTCAACCATGACACTGATGGAATGAGCAAATCCATCATTGGTTGACCATTACCCCATATTGTTATTCTGGTTCTGCTCATCTCACTCAGCATCAATTCATGCAAGTCTTTCCAGGCTTTTCTGAAATCCCATCCCTCCTGATTTCTAATAATAGAACAATAGTATTCCACCACATACATAAACCACAATTTGTTCAATTATTCTCCAACTGATGGACATCCCTTCAATTTCCAATTCTTTGTCATTACAAATAGAGCTGCTAGGAATATTTTTACCTTTTTTCTTGATCTCTTCATGGTATTGCTGGATCAAATGGTAGGCATATTTTTATTGCCCTTTATGCATAATTCTAAATTTCTCTCCAGAAAGGTTGGATCAGTTCTCAACTTCACCAACAATGCATTAATGTCCCAGATTTACTATATTCCCTCCAACACTGGTCATTATCCTTTCTGGTCACATTGACAAATCTGAGAGGTGTGAGGCGGTACCTCAGAGATGCTTTAATTTGCATTTCTCTAATCAAAAATGATTTAGAATAATTTTCATAGGTTAAAGATAGCTTTGATTTCTTTGTCTTAGAATTGCCTTTGCATATCCTTTGACCATTTGTCAATTAGGAGTGACTTTTTCTTTTTTTAGAAATTTGACTCAGTTCTTTATATATTTTAGAAATGAATCCTGTGTCAGAAACACTAGTTGTAAAAATTGTTTCCCAATTTATTACATACCTTTTGATCTTTGTTACAGTGGGTTTTTTTTGTGTAAAATCTTTTTAATTTAATGTAATCAAAATTATCCACTTTGTTTTATATAATATTCTCTATCTCATCTTTGGTCATAAACTGTTCCCCCTTCCCATAGATCTGATAGATAAACTATTCCTTGTTGTTCTAATTTGCTTATAATATTGTCTTTTATGTCTAAATACTGCACCTATCTTGACCTTATCTTGGTATGGGGTATGAGATGTTGGTCTAACCTAGTTTCTGCTTATTTTCTTTTTTTCTAGCCATGCTTCTCCAATCATCTGCTTATGTGGTTGATGTTTTGAACCCAAGTTATTAAATTTCATCTCATTATATTTGGTCTACCATTCAAAAAGTTTAGAACTGAAAGGAACCTTAGAAATCATCTGTTTCAACTTTCTAATTTTACAGATAAGATAACTGAAGTATAGCTTAATGAATTTCTCAAGGTCACAACAGTAATAAGTGACAGAGTCAAGATTTAAACCAATGTTGTGTGATTCCAAATCCATTTTTTTTTTTTTTGGTAAGGCAATGGGGTTAAGTGGCTTGCCCAAGGTCATATAGCTAGGTAATTATTAAGTGTCTGAGGCTGGATTTGAACTCAGGTACTCCTGACTCCAGGGCTGGTGCTCTATCCACTGCACGACCTAGCCACCCCCATTGTTCTTTCTATTATAAGAGGATGCCTAACTTGAGACTATCATCCAAACTACTGATCACCCATTTTGTTACATTTGTAAACTTGAAAAGCATGACATTAAAACCTTCTTAAAACTAAATCATTGAACAGTATAAGGTCAAAGGACAAATCCTACTACATTAGAGAACTTCTATTAAATTGACACTGACCCATTCTTTAGTAAACAATTCTGATCTATGTCTTTATTTACTTAAACAGTCATGTGTCCTACATTTATTTTTTTCTTCAAATTTAATGAGAAACTTCTTCAAATGCATTACTAAAAATCTAGTTTCTCTCTCTCTCTCTGTATATATATATATATATATATATATATATATATATATAATTCTTTTATTGTATATAATTTTGGTAACCTTATAAAAGAAGGAAATGAAATTAGACTAGCATGTCTGATTCTTGATGAAGCCGTGATGGCAATGGATGTGGCAATCAGGAGGTGACTGATGAGGGGAGAAGTAGGAAGATAGCTTTTCCTCTAGCACTGTAAATGACTCTTACAAATATTATCTCATTCAATTCTTACAAGAACCCCAAAAGGGAGTTGGTATTATTGCCATTCTGAGGGAAACAGAGGTGAAGTGATTGGTCCAACAATAAGTATCTGAGGCTAGATCTGAACCCAGGACTTTTGACTCCAGGCTCAGTACTCTATTGAGCCAAAAGCTAACTCAAAAATCAATGGCGATTTGAGTAGTGTTGATAGTAGAATATAGATTAAAAAGGATTAAAGAAAGAATAGATCATGAAAAAGTAGTGAGTGACAATTTTTTTTTTTGAAAAGGAGAAAGGCAGATTTGATGGTAATTTATAGTGGGACTGAGAGAAAATAATTTCTGGAGATTTAAGAACCAATAGAAATTACAAAAGAAAAGACACAAGAGAGAGTGAAGTTGTGATAGGATCAAGAACTCAGGTTAGTCATAACTGTACCTGCATTATGACATGGAAATTCTTTTCATTTTCCTTGAACTATCACACTTTGGATAATTCCAAATAAGTCCTCAAATTCTACAATGTTGTTCCTTCTTTCTCCATCCAAACTGATATCCATTTGTCTTAATTTAATGTGAAATTTATCTACACAAAAGTCTAAACTGCCAATCCACTGAAGGAAGGGCCCATGTCTGTGTCTGTGAATTTTAGCAGTGGATGTATAGTAGTACAGGGTATAGTGCAGGTAGCACTGGATGTACACAGTGCAGGGTATAGAACAGGTGTTTAAATAAATATTTTATGAATGCATGTATCCAATAAATAATTAATAAAGAAATGCTAAGCAATTGGTAAGTATCTAGCTTAGTTTAAAAACTGTAGTGAATCAAATTAGCATGTTTTTTTAAAAATTAAAATATTTTTCTAACTACATGCATTGATAACTTTCAATAGTCATTTTTTTTCAAGGTTTTGAGTTTTAGTATTCCTCTCCCTTCCTTCCCTACCTCCTCCCCATAACAGAAAGTAATCTAATACAGGCTATACATTTATAACATCAAATTAGCATGGTTTATTAACTTCCTCCAAAAATTTAGCATTCAAGGAAAACGTCTATTGAACTGAGTACTGGAAGTTACAAAGGGCAAGAAATGACAAGGTAAGAAAGAAAAGTTGAAGGGGTATGCAGGTGCTCAATAAATATTTATCATGTTCAACTGAAAAATATTTAAGGGATTATTAATGTAGTATCAAATAAATTACCAATTTGATAATTTAATATTATTAGTTGGAGAATTTTTTTATTATGAAGAAAGGGAGGTGGTAGGGAAAGTCCTATTAGTTCATATGTAGAAAATACATTTTACTAAATATAATATTTTTAAAGGAAAGATAATTCAGTAAATAGTAGTAAAAAGTACCTCATTCCTATTCTAGAATAATTCTATCATCCATCTTTAGAAAACACAAACCAAGATCTCACATCTATATTCAATAGATTGAGCTGTTATTTTTATAATGAATTCTTTTTTGTATAATGGGTTTATGATCATTTTTGATGCTTACTATTGTCTTTTTACTATCTAAAAGCAAATCTAACTCCAACTTAAGTCATTCTAAAACTTTCATTTTCACAATGTTTTCTTGTTGAAAAGCATTTAAAACTTATCTTTATAGTCACATTTTATATTCATGTTCCCAGCATTCAAACAGAAAGATATTTAACTATTTTACCTGATATCCATTTCAAGTTGTGAAATATGTTCATTTTGTTCATTGATCTTAGCATCTCGCTGACGAACAGATTCAATGAGATATCTGTAAGGTTGCTGTGTTTGGTCTAACAGGGAATTGGCCCTTTCAAGCTAAAGAGAAAGAGATTGCTGAATTAAAATTTTTGTCAATGGGACAAGTTGCAATCATGTATTAATAATGTTCTGAATTCCCTTGAAAATAATTTCTAAAAATTAAAAGTTTGATTTTTTCCCCATTTACATTGTTTACATTTTCCCCGTAACTTCCCCTTTCTCATATTGTCAGCCCTAAAAAAAATGGTTTAAAAAAAAAGACAAAAAAAAAGTAAAAATAAAAAAAACCCCAATGTTCTGCATTCATGAATAACTTTTTTCCCCCAAACCCCTTCAAAGGATTTGGCGAGGAGTCTTGTCAAATATCTTTAGAATACATCTTGTTCTTATAATTTTCAAACTTACATTTTCCATTGTTTTGTGGTTGTTCTTTCCATTAATGTTGCTGCTATCAATACATATGTTTGTTTTCCTGGCTCTACTTACTTTGCTTTTGCTATAGTTCATTAAGTCTTTTGATGCTTCTCTGCTTTATTTATTTATATGCTTGTTTGTTCCTTTATTTATTTAATTTTAGTTTTCTCCAGTTACATGTAAAAACAAGTTTTAACATTCATTTTAAAAACTGAGTTCTATATTCTCTCCGTTGTTCCAACTCCACTTCCCCTCATTAAGAAAGCAAGTAATTTGATGTAGGTTAAAAATGTGTGGTCTTGATGCTTCTCTGTATTCATTCTTGTTATTCCATCACAATGATATCCTGTTGCATTAATATTCCACTATTTGTCTAATGATTAGAAATTTACCTTGTTTTTAATTCTTGGTTAACACAAAAAATGCTACTATAATTGATCTATATAGAGGCTTTCTTTTTGTCAGGGACCTCCCCTGGATATATATTGGTAGTGGAATCTCTGAATTTAAGGCTATGATCATTTTAACCACTTTATTTGAATGATTTCAAATTTCTTTCTAGAATGGATTCACTAAATCAAAAAATCTACAATGTTATAGTGTGCTTGCCTTCCTACATCCCTTAAATACTATTTTCATTCTTTTTTTTGGTAATCTTAATTTGTTGGGTATGAATTAAACCTGTTTTGATTTATTCTTATTAGTCCTTTGGTGCATTTTTCTTAAGGTTTTTAATAATTAACAATTTTTCTTTTAATATCTATTTATGGGGGAGGAAAGTGAGATTGGGGGAAATATTGTAAAATTCAAAATAAATACATAAATAGAATTTTAAAAATATAAAAATGCAACACCTTCTGATTAACAACTATTTATTCCTACTCTTTGACTATCTAGTCCAAGGAATAGCTTTTGCTCCTAAATATTTCTATGATTTACATATCTTAGATTTCAAACCCTTATCTGGATGCAAACATTTTTTTCTCCTCAGTTGACTGATTCTTTTCTTATTCTATATACATTAATTCTGTTTAATCGAATCATCAATTTTCCTTTTGTAACTATGTAATTCCCTTATCTGAATAAGAATTTGTCTCCTAACAAACCCATGAGTTGAGGATTCTTTTCTATTTTTTAATGATTGTATCTTTAATATTCAGATCACATATTCATTTTAAATTTATTATGGAAGATGGTGTAGTGTAAAATGTTGTTTAAGCCTAATTTCTGCTAGAGTGTTTTGCAAGTAGAATTCTTTCCTAAGAAGTTTATGTTTTCAGGTTTACTGAACATTGGAGTTTTTGAGTTCTATTACTTATGCTCTTCCCTTGTCTAGGAATTAGGAGTTTTTTTTTTTGTAGTGGGTTTTTTTTTTAGTTAGTTCTATTTCCTTTCTAAAATTACATTTCTTAAATTTCTTTTTGTCTCTGTGTTTGATTATTTTGTATGTTTGATAGCAATCCTTTATTTCTTTTGTGTTGTTTACTTGGCATTAATTGTGTTGGCATGCTGAGTTCAAATAATTTTAAATACTGTCTTCTACGTTTATGATTTTCCCTGGTTCATTTCCTATTTTACTGATTTGATTTTCTGTCATCTTTTAAATCAATTTGTCTAAAAGTTGAATAATTTTATTAGTTTTTTCAAAGAATCAGTTTTTAGTTTTATCATTTCTATAGGGTTTTAAAAATTGGTTTCAAATTTATCAAATTTTCAAAATTTCTTTTACTGTATTTATCTTGGGTTTGTTTGCTGGGTTTATAATTTTAAAAAATGTATACAGTTCACTAACACTGTTCTATATTGTTTATATATATATGTATATATATACATACATACACACACATATATAAATATTTGTATGTATATTTATTAGATTTTTTGCAAGGCAAATGGGGTTAAGTGTCTTACCCAAGGCTACACAGCTAGGAAATTATTAAGTGCCTAAGGCTGGATTTGAACTCAGGTACTCCTGACTCCAGGGCTGGTGCTCTATCCACTGAGCCACCTAGTTGCCCTAGAACATGTGTTTTTTAAACACTACTTTTTGATTTTCTTCTTACAGAAGAAGTATATTCTGTATTCTGATATTATGGATTCTTGGGAGAGATTTACCATCATGGATTCAGGTTTTGCACTGTGTTAATTATTTCCTCTATGAGGCAAATAAAATCTGCATTTGTTCCCTTCCAACATCTTTTCTCAAAATTCTTACCTCTGTCTTGAAAAAGAGTGTTCTGGGACAGAGTCCCTTGGAGACCCAAATTCTTGTTCATCAAATGGAGATGTCATGTGTGCAATAATATGGAGGAAGAGACACTTCCTCTGATACTGTGACCTCTCAAACTTTTCCAAAAGCATGTGCCAGAAAATAAGCAACTTTAGTATTATTTATAGTCTGGGACATCCAGAAACCAAAAGAAAGCTTTTTTTTTTTTAAATGATTGGTAGAAACTACCATGTAAAAACCAAAAGAAAGTTTAAAGAAATCTGGGCACCCTCAACTCCCAGCACTCCTTCCCACCCTTCTGGCTGTTAGGACTTGGCCCCACAAGACCCAACCCTAGCAGGCTGCAGCAGAGCAGGCTCTGTTTGCCCCAGGTGACTGCTACCAGCTGGAGCCCTTCAGGAGTACAAGCTGCTGGGGACCCTAGGGTTCTCAGAACTGGAATCAACTGTTGGCTCTATAACTCTATATGACAAAGCTCTGGCCAGAGAAGTGAGGAGCAGCAGGAGAGGATAACAGGAAAATACCCCAGTCCCTTGGGGGCTGGGTGGGGGTGAGGGTGATAGGACTGAGGGCAGCACTCCACTGAATCTGAGGGGGAGAGCTCAGCATCAGGTTGGTGCTGGTTCTGCCCATTCAAAGTAATATGAGGGCAGAGGCCCTGGGGTAAACTGTTAACTGCCTAGGGAGGGATGGGGGGGGGAATTAAAAAAAAAGACTTGAAAGTACCAAAGATCCCAGGAAGAAGAAAATTCAAAGATCTTGAACAGAAGCAGATAAATCAATTAGGAAGACCTTAACAACAGAAGGAACTATGACCTCTAGATCTAATAAATGAGTTCAGACATTTATAGATAATTAATATATATATATGTATACATATACATATACACATATATATACATATACACATATATACATACATAATTATATATACATACATAATTATATATATATGTAATGATCCAACTCCTGATGACAAAGAGGACCCTATAGAATGTGAGAACCACAATATTCTGCTCCTGAGTGGATCAAAAGAGAGTGATAATTATGAAAGGAGAATTCTTGTCTGGACAATAATGGGTAAGAGGGAAAAACTGCAATTTGCAAGGAAAAATCTCACCTAAGAAACAAAAAATGGGAACTGGATTATGAAGGAAAATATACAGAAGTAAAGGACAATCTAGAAGAAAAGAAGCAAAAGCCAAGAACATTAAAGAATGCTCACCTATGTAAGAAAAACACATGGATCTTGAAGACCTAATGCGCAGACAACCTGAAGGTCTCCCAAAAGAACATGACAGAACAAAAAACCTGAACATCATAATAAAGGAAATAATAGAAGAGAACTACCCAGTATTTATGAACATAGAAAATGAAATTCCAATTGAAAAAAATTCATAAATTCCAAAAACAAAACAAAAAAACTCAAGCCTGCAAATTCAATTCAATTCAGAAATGGCATGTCCTGAAAGCCATCAGGAATAGTGTAGTAGTCAAGGACAGCAACAGAGTGATAGCACAGAGATCAATGAAAAACTTTTTTCTAAATGTACATAAAGAGACAGGGGTGAAGGTGGAAGATAGGTGGCAGTGACAGTAAAGAGATGGGCCAAAGGTGTCATGGACACAGCCTAGGAAAACTCTGCCCTGCATAGTAATCAATCAATCAATCAATAAATATATGCACTAAAGATTTTATTTATTTTGAGGTTTACAATTTTTTCCCTAATCTTACATATCCCCCCCCCCCACATAAGGCAATTTGCCAATCTTTTTTTTTTTTTTTTTAGGTTTTTGGCAAGGCAAATGGGGTTAAGTGGCTTGCCCAAGGCCACACAGCTAGGTAATTATTAAGTGTCTGAGACCGGATTTGAACCCAGGTACTCCTGACTCCAAGTCGGTGCTTTATCCACTATGCCACCTAGCCGCCCCCAATTTGCCAATCTTTACATTGTTTCCATGGTATACCATGATCCAAATTGAATATGATAAGAGAGAAATCATATCCTTAAGGAAGAAACAAAATATAAGAGATATCAAGATCAGACAATAAGATAAGCTTTTCCCCCCTAAATTAAAGTTAATAGTCCTTGGTCTTTGTTCAAACTCCACAGTTCTTTCCCTGGATACAGATGGTATTCTCCATTGCAGACAGCCCCAAATTGTCCCTGACTGTTGCACTGATGGAATGAGCAAGTCCATCAAGGTTGATCATCACCCCCATGTTGCTGTTAGGGTGTACAATGTTTTTCTGGTTCTGCTCATCTCCCTCAGCATCAGTTCATGCAAATCCCTCCAGGATTCCCTGAATTCCCATCCCTCCTGGTTTCTAATAGAACAATAGTATTTCATGACATACATATACCACAGTTTGTTAAGCCATTCCCCAATTGAAGAACATTTATTTGATTTCCAATTCTTTGCCACCACAAACAGGGCTGCTATGAATATTTTTGTACAAGTGATGTTTTTACCCTTTTTCATCATCTCTTCAAGGTATAGAACCAGTAGTGTTATTGCTGGATCAAAGGGTATGCACATTTTTGTTGCCCTTTGGGCGTAGAATCAATATATATATATATATATTTTATTTCTATTTAATTTTTGTACAATTTTTTAATACATTATTAAAATATTTTTATTTAAGAATAGACATAATACCCCCTCCCCTAAAAAATACAGACCCTCATGAGCAATAAAGTAAAGGAAAGAGGAAAAAAAATAATAATATTAATTAATAATAATAATGATAGGGGCAGCTAAGTGGCACATTGGATGGAACACCGGACCTGGAGTCAGGAGCACCCAGGTCCAAATCTGGCCTCAGACACCTAACAATCACCCAGCTGTGCGACCCCAGGAAAGCCTCCCAACCCCCTGCCCACCAATAACAACAACAACAACAACAATAATAATAATAACAATAAATGTACTTCAGTCTGTGTTCCACCACTACCAGCTCTGTTGCAGGTGGATCACATTCTTTAGGATAAATCCACCACAAAAACTACTTCCATAATTTTCCACTGTTGCCACTGCTGATCCCAACTCCCTCCATTCATACTTCCCCACTACCATACAGTATATTTTCTCTCTCCTTTCACTCTGGCCCTCTTCTTAAGTGTGCTTTAGGGTAGCTGATTGGCACAGCAAACTAATCATGGGCTCTGGGACCAAGAGGCCCTGAGCCCACCTACCACCCCTATAAAGGCCCACCAACCACCCAACCCTGTGCTCCCAGACAGGCCATCCAATCCCAGCCCCTTGCAAGAAGTAAAAAAGAAAATGTGTTTTATATCTGACCACTCTCACCCGGGGTCTACCCTCTCCTCCATCACTTACATCCCCCCCCCACATCCCCCGTCCCTCTTCTCTCCTTATTCTAGATGTTTATACCCCATTGTGTGTGTGTGTGTGTGTGTGTGTGTAGATGCTGTTTCCTCTCTGAGCCACCTCTGATGAGAGCGAAGTTTCCCTCACTCCTCCTCGCCTTCCCCCTTCCATATCATTGCAATAGCTCATTTCAATAAAAAAATCTTATTATGTGAAATATCTTAGCCTATTCTACCTCTTCTTTCTCTTACCCCTATTACATTTCCCTTTTAGCCAATGACTCCATTTTTACAATATATTATATATTCAAACTCAGCTTTCTCCTTTGCTTCATCCATAAAAGCTCCTTCTACCTGTTCTATTAAATGAGAAATTTCCTATGAGTATTATCAGTATCATTTTTCTATTCCAGAATACATGTAGTTCATCATCATTAAGTTCCTCATATTTTACCCTTCTCTTCCACTCTTTGACTGTAGCTCTACAATATTTGAATTGGGTCCTTCTGGCTGCTTGTAATATTTTCTCTTTGACTTGGGAGTTCTGGAACTTCGCTATAATATTCCTGGGGGTTGTTTTATTTGGATCTCTTTCCAGGGGAGATAGGTAGATTCTCTCAATTTCTATTTTGCCCTCTGCTTCTAGGATATCTGGGCAATTTTCCTGTAGGAATTCTTTAAAAAATGATGTCAAGGGTCTTTTCCTGATCATGACTTTCAGGTATCCCAATAATTTTTAAATTATCTAAATTATCTTTCAGTTGTTTTTTTCAATGAGATGTTTCACATTTTCTTCTAATTTTTCATTCTTTTGGTTTTGAAGTATTGTGTCTTGACTTCTTGTAATGTCAGCAGCTTCCTTCAGCTCCATTCTAGATCTGAAGGATTTGTTTTCCTCAGAGAGCTTTCTTGTCTTTTTCCATCTGACCAATTCTGCTTTTTAAAGCATTCTTCTCCTCAATAACTTTTTGAACTGTTTTATCTATTTGACCTAAGCTGGTTTTTAATATGAACTATTTTATCTATTTGGCCTAAGCTGGTTTTTAATATGCTATTTTCTTCAGCATTTTTTTTTTTGATCTTCTTGACTAAGTTGCTGACTTCTTTTTCATGTTTTTCCTGTATCCCTCTCATTTCTTTTCCCAATTTTTCTTCTATCTCCCTCACTTGATTTTCAAAATCTTTTCTGAGCTCTGTCATAGCCTGAGCCCAATTTCCATTTTTCTTGGAGTCTTCAGATGCAGGAGCCTTCACTTCCTCATCTTCAGACTGAGCATTTTGATCCTTCTTGGAATCATAGACAAAGTATTTCTCAATGGTGTTCCTCTTTTTTCTCTGTTTACTCATTTCCCCAGCCTGTGCCTGCTCTTGGGGTGCTTCCTGAGCTTTTGAGTATTATTATTAGAATACCCCCCCCCCCCCACAAGGATCTCAGTGTGTGAAGCTCTGTCCTCCCTCCTGGTATGTGAATGACCACAAGTGTACCCTCTGCCACGAGGCTGAGATGGGGGGTCCTGGCTGTTCTATGGGGGGTCTAGACTGCAATCAGGATCTTAATGTGATCAGAGACCCAGAATCCTGTTCTAGGGACAGAGGAGAGACCTTGGAAGTCTCTCTCTCTACTCCCCTACCTAGACTGAGTACTCAAGGCTGAGTTGCCTGGGGGCTTCTGCTTACCAGCTCAGCCTGCTTCTGATTCCTAGATCTGGGCTGCCGTGGCCATGCTGGCTGAGTGCCCTGAGGGCTGGGCTTCATGCTAGCTCTGGCAGAGGCCCCCTGCTGATCTTACCTTCCAAATTGTGCCCAGTGCTCCCCAAGTATAGGTCAGGAAACTGCCCCTGCTGCCATGAAGCATGGCTCCCAGAGCCCTGGGGCTGCCTCTGGGAGGCTGAAGTTCCTTCACTCTGGTGGCTGCCCCTTTAACCCCGTGGAGCAGAGCCTTTCTGCTATTTTCCAGGTTATCTTGGGTTGGAGAACTGCCTCAGTGGATCCCTCTGTGGGTTCTGTCTCTTGAAAATTTAGTTAGAATCCTTATTTTATAAGTTTTGAGAGACAGCGCCTTAGAGAGACTCTTCTCCTGTTGCCATCATGGCTCCTCCTTGAAATTTCTTCGAATCAATATATTTTTGAACTACAATACTACATGAGAGGTTTCATGAAAGGGCAGAGAGGAGTAGGGACATAGAAGAGAGTTTTGATGGGACTGGGTTAAATTAAGGAGGAGAATGGTCTCAGAAAGAAAGGAGCTTAAGGGGAATGGGGGGGAAGGTGCCTTGGTGGTGGGGGTTTTACTGATCAATGCTTCTATGTGAGAAGAGAGAGATGATCTGAGAAGGGAGTTGAGGACCTTGCACTAGGTCTAGTCTAGGGGATTTGGCACTTCAAGAGTCCACTCTTCTGAACTTGGGAGTTGAGGTGGAAAATTTTGAATGGGAGGAAAGCTGGAAATCTTTTTTTTTTTTTAAAGATTTTATTTGAGTTTTGAGTTTTACAATTTTTCTCCCAATCTTACTCCCCCCCCCCCCAATGGAAAGCAATAAGCAATCTGTCAGTCTTTATTTTGTTTCCATGCTGTACACTGATCCAAATTGAATGTGATGAGAGAGAAATCACATCCTTAAGGAAGAAACAAAAAGTATAAGAGATAACAAGATCAGACAATAAGATATGTTTGGTTTTTTTCCCCTAAATTAAAGGGAATAGTCCTTGGTCTTTCTGCAAACTCCACAGTTCTTTCCCTGGAATACAGATGGTATTCTTCATTGCAGATAGCCCCAAATTGTCCCTGATTGTTGCACTGATGGAATGAGCAAGTCCATCAAGGTTGATCATCACTCCCATGTTGCTGTTAGGGCATACAGTATTTTTTTTAAATTTATTTTTATTAAAGATATTTGAGTTTTGCAATCCCCCCCCCATCTTACTTCCCTCCCCCCCATGGAAAGCAAACTGTGGGTGTTTACTTTGTTTCCATGTTGTTGATCCAAATTGGGTGTGATCATATCCTTAAAGAAGAGAAGAGAAGTCTAAGAGGTAACAAGATCAGACAATAAGATAATCTGTTTTTTTTCTAAATTAAAGGGAATAGTCCTTGAACTTTGTTCAGACTCCACAGCTCCTTATCTGGATACAGATGGCACTCTCCTTTGCAGACAGCCCAAAATTGTTCCCGATTGTTGCACTGATGGAATGAGCGAGTCCTTCAAGGTTGAACATCATTCCCATGTGGCTGTTAGGGTATACAGTGTTTTTCTGGTTCTGCTCATTTCACTCAGCATCAGTTCATGCAAATCCCTTCAGGTTTCCCTGAAATTCTGTCCCTCCTGGTTTCTAATAGAACAATAGTGTTCCATGACATACATATGCCAGTTTGCTAAGTCATTCCCCAATTGAAGGACATTTACTTGATTTCCAATTCTTTGCCACCACAAACAGGACTGCTATGAATATTTTTGTACAAGTGATGTTTTTACCCTTTTTCATCATCTCTTCAAGGTATAGATCCAGTAGTGGTATTGCTGGATCAAAGGGTACGCTCATTTTTGTTGCCCTTTCGACATAGTTCCAAATTTCTCTCCAGAAAGGTTGGATGAGTTCACAGCTCCACCAACAGTGTAATAGTGTCCCAGATTTCCCACAACCCTTCCAACAATGATCATTATCCATCCTTTCTGGTTATATTGGGTGATCTGAGAGGTATGAGGTGGTACCTCAGAGAAGGAAAGCTGAAAATCTTATGGGACAACTGGTACCTGGGAGGTATAGAAGCGCTCTGACCCAATGAGGACATTTTGAGGCAAATGAAGAAGACGTAACCAGGGGAGGGTATAGATCAGTGATGGACTACAACCATTACCATGGGCCAATGTCTTCTCTGAAAGCTTCAATAAGTAGCACTATTCTAGATGTGAGGCACAGTGGAAAAATTAGCCCTGCAAGACAGTGGCAGAAATCACTTAGAGAGGAGGACATAGAATAGATAGACAACCTTGAAGTTTTAACCGAATGAAGAATTCAGGAAAAGAGAATAGATATTATAGTGGTCTTCAATCAGAGAAATATTATAGTGGTCTTCAATCAGAGAATGAGGCTTTAGAGTAGTCAGAAAGATAAGGTGGAAAATGATGAGAATGAGAAAATCTTTTTGAGAAAGAAATACAAACAATGAAATTTAAAAAGTTAATGAACAGGATTAGCTAAAGTAGAGGACAAAAAAGGGTGGACTTTCTACTTGACCAACTGAGAAGGAAAAAAAGGGGGGGAGGAGAATTATTTAAACAGATAAAAACAGGAGAAGAAAAAAAAGAATAAGGGGAAAAAGTAATGAATGGGAGTAAGGGACCAGGGATAAGGTGAAGAAAACTGGTAAGAATAAGGTCACCTTAAAAAAAGATAAAGGAACATAAAAATATTAGGTTTATATCAGAAGAGGTAGGGAAATCAAAACACAAAAACAAGATAAATGAAGCAAAAATAAACATAAAATGTGAAGGGATCAAAAAATTCACTAACTTGAAAACATGACATTGGATAAGATTCTCTTGCTTGCATTAATTTCTTTTATTTGGAATTATTTATTTGAAATGTTTGCAATCTTTTATATGTCTTAGCATTAATCTTTTAATTTTAGTATTTTTTTTCCTGTAGATTCACCTGCTAGTGCTCTAGGTTTTTAATTGAATCTTCTTACTTTTCAGACATTTGATCTTATTCTTTTTTACCTTATATATTTCCCTTTTACTAATTTTATGTCTCTTCTACTTTTGATGCTGGGTTTTCTGGAGCTGTCAGAGCTTCATCTCAAGTTGAGGCATATAGTTGGGTCCTTTCTCCTTGTAGCTTCTGAGGGAATTCCAGCCCCCCTTTTCTTCATGGTCTAAGTGTATATGTGTTCTCTACCTCAATTCTCTCCTTTCTTTAGTATTCTGTAGTTCTGGGTAAGAGTAGTGTGGTGTGGTTGTTTTGGGGAAGAGTTTTTGCTTCCTTGAGATTCCTTAACAGAGGGACTATCTAAGGTAGAAGGGAAGAATAATTTCCTCCTCCTCCACTTCTCCCTTCTCCACTTGAATAGAAAGCTGAAGTGGACAGCTTGCTGAAATAAGATGCTGGGGGAAGGGCAAAGACAGGAAGTGTTGGCAGAGACTGCAGTAGGAAAAAAATCCCAGAATAGATCCCAAAGCACAATAAGCCTATGGGTCAACTTGTTCTGAGAGTAATGTGGAGTGAAAGTTAGAGTTTAGAAGTCTTCACTGTTAATTCATAAGGAACTTTGTTCGGATTCTTTATTTCTTCTGGAACAGCTGTAATTGCTCTACATCTGACACATAATTCCTCATTTGTGATTTTTTTCGGTGGGGGGAGAATTAATGGGGCTTGAAATAAAGTGTAGTCCTCATCTTGTTGCTCAAGACATTTTGACATCAATTTTCCATACTTTTTTGGGGGTAGCACTGTTCTTTTGTGTACATTTTAGTTTTCCTCTTTCTTCTTTGGTAATTGAAATTTTACCAATGCTTAACTCCTTGAGCTTTCTTAAAGGCAGAAGGTTATACTTGGAAATTCAGTCCCTTCACTCCCTGAGGAAAATGGGAAAGAGACTTTGCCTGAAGTAGCAATAGTCCAGAAATACAGGTATGTTGAAGCAAGATGCTACCACCTGTAACTATCCTATGTCTTTTCTGCCCACAAATGCTCTGTGAGCCTCAAAGGAGGGGCACTGTAGGAATGAGAGGGGAAGGAGGATCAAATTTATTGCTGCTCATAAGAGGGGACCCAAGGGGGGGGAAGATATTTTAGCTCTACCTCTTTAGGGAAAGCTTAAAGGATGAAGCTCCTGTTATCCAATCCCTTAGGGGAAGTCTATGTGAACTGGTCTTGGAGTCAAACAAGCTAGGTCATTAGGGCATGTAGGATTTAAAAAAAACCCCTTTATTAATCTATTTAATGTTCAAATGCATTAAATTGAAATGAACATCCTCAATAGTTTTGAGTTTCAAATTGTTTTCCCTCCCTCTCACCCAAGACAGCAAATAATATTATATAGGTTATATAGGTACAATCATATGAAACATATTTCCCTATTAGTCATGTTATGAAAGAAGAATCAGAACAAAAGAGGAAAAAAATGAGAAAAAAAATTTAAAAGGTTAAGATAGTATGCATTGGTCTGCATTCAGAGTCCACAGTTCTTTTTCTGTATGTGGATGGCATTTTCCATCACTTTTGGAATTGTCCTTGATCACTGCATTTCTGAGAGGACCTGTATCCAACATAGTTGGTCATCACATAATGTTGCTGTTAATGTGTACAGTGTTCTTCTGGTTCTGTTCACTTCACTTGGCATGAGTTCATGTCAGTCTTTCCAAGTTTTTCTGAATATTAGTTGTTCCATCACATTCAAATACCACAACTTGTACAGCTTTGAGGCATGCCCCAATTCTTTGCCACCACAAAAAGAGCTGCCATAAATATTTTTGTAAATGTGGGTCCTTTATGATCTCTTGGTATACAGACCTAGTAAGGGTATTGTTGGATCAAAGCATATGCACAGTTTTATAGCCTTTTGGCATAGTTTCAAATTGTTTTCCAGAATGGTTGGATCAGTACACAACTCTTACCAATAGTAAATTAATGTTCCACTTTTCCCACATTTTCTCCAACATTGATCATTTTCCTTTTCTGTCATATTAACCAATATGATAGGTGTGAGGTGTTTTAAATTGTATTTCTCTGATAGTGATTTAGAGCATTTTTTTCATGACAATAGATAGCTTTGATTCATATGTCTGAAAACTATTCATATCCTTGTGCATGAATGACCTTGAGGAAGTCACTTAACTGCTCTGTACCTCAGTTTTCTTGCTGTGAAGGAGGGACAAGTTGGCCTCTTAAAGTTCCTCCTACCTCGAAGTCCTTTGACGCTATAGCTGGTGTGATATTAATAGTTGATGAACCAGAAGAGGAGACTGAGAGGGAATGTTAGGCAATTAAAAATAAAATCAGGAATAAAGTAGCAGTCCTCAAAACTTCCTGGCAGCTAGGTGGTGCAATGGATAGAGCACAAGACTTAGGAGGGCCTGAGTTCAAATCCGACCTCAGACACTTAATAATAATTACCTAGCTGTGTGACCTTGGGCAAGTCACTTAACCCCATTGCCTTAATAAAAAAAGAATCAAAAACTGTCTGGTACTGGTTAAGAAATAGAGGAATGGATCAGTGGATTAGGAGAGATTCAAAAGAAATAGCAGTAAATGACTACTGTTTGTGACTAATCTAAAGACATCAGCTTTTGGGGTAAGAACTGACTATTTGACAGAAATTGTTGGGAAAAATAGTATGGCAAAAACCAGGCATAGACCTAAATATCTCAAACCCTATACCAAAATAAGGTCAAAATGGGTACAGGATTTAAACAAAAAGGACAACACCATAGATAAATTAATAGACCAAGAAATGCTTTATCTGATCAATGGAAAAGGGGCAAATTTATGCCCAATCAAGAAATAGAACACATTATAAACTGCAAAATGAATTATTTTGACTATATTAAATTAAAATATTTTTGTACTAATAAAATCAATGCTGCCAAAATAAGCATAGCAGAAAGCTGGGAAACAATCTTTATAACTAGGAGTTCTGATGAAGATCTCATTTCTAAAATATATAGAGAATTGCATCCAATTTATAAGGTTGCAAGTCATTCCTCAATCGATAAATGGTTGAAGGATATGAATAGACCGTTTTCAAATGAAGAAATTAAAGCTATCTATATATAATCATATTAAAAATGCTCCAAATCATTGATAAGAGAAATGCAAATTAAAACTATGAATTATTACCTCAGACCTATCCATTGGCCAATATGAGAAAAAGGGAAAAAAATCAATGTTGGAGAGGTTGTGGGAAGATTGGTACTTTGATGCACTGCTGGTGGAGCTGTGAACTGATCCAACCATTCTGGAGGGAAATATGGTACTATACCCAAAGGGCAATAAAAATATTCATTCCCTTTGACCCAGCAATTCCAATTCTAGGCCTATATCCAGAAGAAATTAGAAAAGTGGGAAAAGTCTCACATGTTCCAAAATATTCAGAGCAGCTCTTTTTGTAGTGGCAAAGAATGGGAAATTGAGGGGATGCCCATCAATTGGGGAATGGTTAAACAAGTTTTGGTACATAAATATTATGGAATATTTTTGTTTTATAAGTGGTCGGACTCTAGAGAAGCATGGAATGAATTACAGGATCTGATGTTGAGCAAAGGGAGCAGAACCAAGTAGAACATTAACAATATTGTGAGATGATCAACCCTGATGAAAGCAGCTCTGAGGCAGTTCAAAGAGCTAGGATAATATTACTGGACTGGCTATGGACAATGCTATCCCAAACCAGAGGAAGAAAAACAAAACAAAAAAAATCCTTCTGAATCTGAGGAACAGTAAATTCACATTTTTTTTAGTTTTTTTTTTTTTGCAAGGCAATGGGGTTAAGTGGCTTGCCCAAGGCCACACAGCAAGGTAATTATTAAGTGTCTGAGGCTGGATTTGAACTCAGATACTCCTGACTCCAGGGCCAGTGCTTTATCCACTGTGCCACCTAGCCACCCCAACTACTATTCACTTTTATAATATTTCTTATATACTTCTTTCCCTTAACCCCAATTCCTTATACCAAAAATGGCTAACTTGAAACACATGTACAATATTAATCTAACTGTTCACTGCTGAGGGGAGGGGGGGTGGGAAGGGAGGGTGGAAGGAAATATTGTAACTTAAAAATATATATGGGTAAATATTTTTAAAAAACTTTCATATTTTGAAAAGCAAAACATCAATTAAAAAACGGAACAGAATCAGGAAAAGTGGTGTCATGAAAGTCCAGACAGAGGAAGTATCCAGGAAAAGGGGGTGGTCAATAACAATTGTCAAAAGTAGTAGATAGTTCAGGAAGTATGGAAATGGAAAAAAGACCATCTAATTTGTCAATGAAAGAAATCACTGGTGACTACCTCCTGAGATAGCACATATAACTTTTAGAATTAATTGTTAGCAAAGTTTTCTTGACACTCCAGCATAAATCTGCATCTCTGTTAATTTTTATCCACTGTTCCTAATTTTGTCTTTTTGAAGTATGCAAAAGTCTCATTCCTCTTCCACAAAAGTCCTTCAAAGCCCTTGAAAACTACCACAATATATCTGCTTGCTTTTCTTCTCCAGGTTAAACATTTTCAAATGATTCTCATCTACCACTATTTTAAGATCTTTCATTATTCATGTCACTCTAAACCAGATCTTAACCTGTTTTGCATTATGGACCCTTTTTGTAGTCTGGCAGTACTATGGACTCCTTTTCAGAAAAAAAGAAGTTTTTAAATACAGGAAATAAAATACATAGGATTATAAAAGAAAAATTATATTGACATAGATAAAATAGCAAAATAAATTTTTTAAAAAGAACATGATCCCTAAGAAAAAGTACTACTACTGTTCTAAACACTCTCTAACTTATTACTGTACTTTCTAAACTGTGGCATGTAGAATTGAACATAATTGAACATAATGCTCCAGGTCATAATCAAATCATGTCAGAGTTGAATAGGACTTCACAAAATTTTTTAACAACATTCTTATTTTATTCCTAAAACATAGTTTATCTAAGTAAAGCTCTTCACAATGCCGCCATCCTACCTTTCTATACTTATCAAACATTTCTCTGCTGTCATGTTTTATAATTTAACCAAACTGACTTCAGATGTAAGTTCCTTTTTACTGTTCAATGAAAATTTCTTAGCAAATTGGAAAGTAGTCAGAAATTAGGTTTAGGACAACATTTCACATCATATGTCAAGAAAAGTTCCAAATGGACATGTGACTTAGATATAAAAGGTCACATCATAAATTATAGGAAAAAGGAAGAAATGCCTGATCTATGGATATAGGAATTCAAGTACTCCTGACTCCAGGGCTGGTGCTCTATCCACTGTGTCAAAAAAAGGGACTGAGTGAATCATAGAAGATAAAAAGGACAAAGATGATTATTCAAAATTATAGCATTTCTACACTTAAAAAACCTCCCAATGTGGTGAAGAAATGGTTAACTGGAAACTTTTTTTATCTGTAAAATTATCTGAGTTCTCACTTATATCTAGGAAACTTAATTCAAATTTACAAAAAAATAGAAGTCACTCTCTAAAAGTAAGCAGACAAAGCATATGAACAGGGCAGTCATCCAAAGAAGAAATCCAAACTATCAAAAGCCACAAGAAAAAATGCTCTAAATCACTAGTAATTGGAGAAATGCAAATTAAAACAACTCTGAGGTACCACCCTTTTCATCCATTAGATTAGCTACATTGACAAAAAAAAATAAATGCTAGAAAGAGCTATTGGAAAAGCAGACACTTTATTGCACTGTTGGTGTCACTGTGAATTGGCATGGATTTTCTGGAAAGCATTTTGGAACAATGTCCAAAAAGCTATTAAACTGTGCAAAACTTTTCACTCACTGATCCTGCTATAAGATCTATATTTGAGAAAGATTAAAGAAAGAAGAAAAGGATCTCTCTAGATACAAAAATATCTTTGGCAGTTCTTTTTATGGTGGCAATAGATTGGAAGCTGAGGTGATGCCCATCAATTGGAGAATTGCTGAAGAAGTTATAGTATACAAATGTGATGGTATTCTATTGTGCTCTAAGAAATGATGAGGCTGTTCCTTTCAAAAAAATCTGAGAAGACTTGTGTGAACTGATGCCAACTGAAGTAATAAGCAAAACCAGGAGAACAAATTATACAATAACAACATTGTAAAGTTAATTAACTTAGAAAGTCTTAGGAATTCAGATCAACAAAATGACCAACCACAATTCCTAAGAACAATTCCAATATGAGATCTACTTCCAGATAAAGAAGTGATGAACTCAAGAGTGAAAATCAAAGCATTTATTATCTTTTTCTCTTTCCTTCTCTCACATTCTCCTCCTTTTTCTTTATTTTCTTCTCATGGATAACATGGAAATTTGCTCATGGATAACATGGAAATTTGTTTTGCATGACAGGACATATTTGTAATGGGACCCTTCTCCCCCAATAGTTTTTAAAAAAACCCTAAAAAAGAGGCTATCCATTTCTGGATCTGTTAAATATTTTAAAAAAAGAAACCAGTTTTCTCTAATATATTAGCTCACTGGGTGATTATCCTTGGAAAAAAGGGGTAGGGAAAAGCTATGCTTGGTATAGGGCAGAGATTAAGGAAATTAACTCCTCTAGACTCTGAGCATTAAGGTTTTCAACATAGCTGGTCCAAAACCAAATATACATGCCAACTGTTAGGCTGTTATCAACTGTTACACTTCCCTTCCAACTCCTTTTTCAGCTCTCCCCATAGTGTTGTTTTCCTCCATTAGAATATAAGTTCCTTGAGGACAGGGACAGGGATTATTTAGTGTCTGGACTATATGAAGGTGCTAAGTGTTTAATAAATTCTTATTCTAACTTTCTTTCCTTTAAATTTTCTTCAGCCTCCTCCTCTCCAAATCACTGAGGTGGGGCACTAGACAAAACAAGGAAATTTTATTGAGATCTATTTTTCTACACATTTTAGGTCCTCAAGCAGTGAAAAGATTAAGTAAAGTCGGATGTATACCTAGATACCAAATAAAAAAATGTGCCAACAATGTGGTAGGAGGAGAATCTTTGTCAGTGACCCTTTAGCCTTTCCTGGAAGGCTTAAAAAGCTCCATTCTTTTTTGATGAGGAGTGAAGCAGAAAACTATGACACAGGGAAAAGTCATGTCCCATAGAGATTCCTGGAGAATCTCTTTAGAAAAAGTGGCTTCTCCATTTCCCCAATTGACAAATGATCAAAGAATATGCAAAGGCAATTTACAGATGAGGAAAGCATAGTCATGAAAAATTGCTCTAAATCATTATTGATTAGAGAAGTGCAAATTAAAGTATATTGGAGGTACCACCTCACACCTCTCAGAATGGCCAATATGACCAGAAAAGACAATGATCAGTGTTGGAAGGGATGTGGGAAATCTGGGACACTAATGCTTTGTAGATGGAGTTGTGAACTGATCTAGCCTTTTTAGAGCGCAATTTGGATTTATGCCTAAAGGGGACTAAAAATGTGAATACCCTTTGATCTAGCAATATCATTAACTAGGCCTATACCCTGAAAAGATCATGAAAAGGGGTAAAAACATCATTTGTACAAAAATATTCATAGTAGCTCTGTTTGAGGTAGCAAAGAATTGGAAATTGAGGGGATGTTCATCAACTGGGGACTACCTGAACAAATTGTGATACACACACACACATACATTATAGAATACTACTGTTCTATTGGAAACCAGGAGGGATGGGATTTCAGAGAAGCCTGGAAAGACTTGCATGAACTGATGCTGAACGAGATGAGCAGAACCAAAAGAATATTGTACACCCTAACAGCAACATGGGGTGATGATCAACCTTGATGGATTTGCTCATTACATCAGTGCAACAATCAGGGACAATTTCAGGGTATCTGAGATGGAGAATACCATCTGTATCCAGAGAAAGAACTGTGGAGTTTAAACAAAGACCAAAGACTATTACCTTCAATTTAAAAAAACAAAAAACAAAAAACAAATTGTCTTATTTACTACATAATTTTGCTCTTATATATTTTATATTTTCCTCAAGGATATAAATTTTTCTCTCAACACATTCAATTTTGATAAATGTATAGCATGGAAACAATGTAAGGACTAACAGATTGCCTTCTGTGGGGGGGGGGGGTGAGGGGGATGGAAGGGAGGTTGGGGAAAAATTGTAAAATTCAAAACATCACAAAAAAAAGATAGGTCGAAACTACTATTGTATATAATTGGAAAAAAATATATTAAAAAAAAGAAAAAGTGGCTTTCCTATCTAAACTCTAGAAAATCAGGGAGTGGTGAGTTACTCTCTTCAGTCAAAAAAAAAAAACTATGTTCTTACAGTTAAAGTTTTACAAAACCAAAAAAATCATTTAACAAAAATATCAAACTGAATAAGCAGGAAATAAAAATATCCCAGGAAATCACAAAGAAAGATATTCTTAGAGAAGCTGTCTATATTTTCTGATTCACTTAAGTAAAATCAATATATATAACTTTAATTTTCTTGTGATTAAATTAGAAATATTTTCTAAAGTACTATTTTAACTTTTTTCATTTTAAAAATCTAATTTACATTTATTTTTTAACTTTTAATACTCTAAAACACAATCAAAGACAAATTATAATTGTTTTATAAAAATCATTTATTATTGAGGTTGGTGTTTACAGAGCATTTGAAATTCTTGTCTGGATTATCCATCTGTTTTCACTTTGAGATATACTTTATAGTAACATATATCAATTAATCAAGTACTTTATTTACCTACCATTCACAGGTACTATGCTAAATGCTAGGTTTCTAAAAACAAAAAAATTCCCAATACCCCAACCCTTAATCAGAAAACCAACCAGCTTTGCCCTCAAGGAGCTTATATTCTAAATGGGGAGAAAACATTTATAAATCAGTACATGGAAGATGATTGAATATGTGGAAAATAGCCTTACAGAGAAAAGTCTTAGCTGCTAGGTCTCTAAAAGGTCTCATTCAAGATTCTGTTGAGTCTGAAAGAAACTAGGGAATCTAAGAAGCAGAGTTGAGGAGGAAGAGCACTGTAGATGTGAGTATGGCTGAACCAGAGATCATGGGAGGAAGTAATATGTTAAAAGACTAGCTCAGTGTCAAAAGAGAAGGCATCTCCATTGGAATGCGGCAGGGAAATCTCTGGTTCACTAGGTCCAAGTTACTGACTAGCACAAAAGTATCCTGGCTTAGTCAACAAAAGGAATAGTGAATAAATTCGAGTTCAGAAACTTCCTTGAAAAATACTATTTGACTCAGGGTATATCTTTCCTTTTCCTTTCCTTCTTTCTTTGGCTCTTTGTATAGCCTTATCAAACAGACATTTTGCTTTATTGTTCTTTTTCTTTGGAATGTTTTTTGCTGTTGCCTCCTATCTAAATTGAGAAGCTTTGTCCATAGTTTTGCAGGCATTCTATCTAATCCTTTAAATCTATTCATAACCTCCATTTCAAATTCATAATGGATGATATATTAGGTCATATCTATATGATCTGATGGCTTTTCCTACTGCCTTCAATTTAAATCTGAATTTTACAATAGCTCTTCATGATCTGAGACACAGTCAGCTCCAGGTCTTGTTTTAACTAACTGTATAAAAGTTCCTTCACTTTTGGCTGAAAAGTAAATATATACAATCTGATATCCATATTGACCTTCTGATAGTGTTCATGTTTAAAATCATCTTTTGGGTTGCTGAAAAAAGAGTGTTATGATCAATGAGTTATCTTGAAATAAATATTACATCTCTGCCCTGTTTCATTTGGTACTCCAAGGCTAAACTTGCCTGTTATTCTAATTATCTTTTGATTTCTAACTTTAACATTCCAATTGCTTATGAAAAATGTGACTTTTTTTTTTGGTGTTTTTCAGTGTTGCAGGTCTTCAGAAAACTGATCAACTATGACCTCTTCAGCATCAACAATTGAAACACTGTGATGTTTGAATGGTTTGCCTTGGATTAGAACAGGTATTCTGTCATCTTTGAGATTATACCCCAGTACTGCTTTTCTCAACCTATTATTGACTACAAGAGGCTGATGCAGAGAATTATGAATATAGTAAATTTATAATTAGAAACAAATTTTGTAATCTTTTATGCTGTTAAACTTCCATTGTTCCATTGCTAAATGTAAAACCTGTACCCCCTCCTCATTCCTCCTTCACCCAGCTTCTGATTTAACTCAGAGGTCACACCTTGGGACAGGACGGACCAGTTTGTAGCTTGTCATTGGAGGACACCTTGCCCAAGTGCTAGACAACTCCCCAAGCACCAACCCACTACAGAAGTATATTTAAGAAGTGGTGCTCCCCCTTCCCCCTCTCTTCTTGCCTCAACCTTCTATCTTGCATGATGCCTTTCTCTCACTCTCTTTCTTAGGCCACAGGCTCCCAACTTAGGCCCCCTGGAGCACCACGTTCCCTTACAACCCCCCCGCCCCATGCCATGTGGCGGGACTAAGCCAGCACTCATGGCTCTCTCTCTCTCTCTCTCTCTCTCTCTCTCTCTCTCTCTCATACACATTCACCTAGCCTGTCCTCAAGTGCTTATTGCTTTGCTTTTCTACGAGTTTTAACTTGTAAGCTTTGTAATAATTTGTAATAAATCCTGAGCAGTTTTAAAAAGAGTATGAGAATTCCTTTGTTTTTCAATAATCCTTGATCTCTACCTTTATTTGGTTAACCCCAAATCTCATCGGCAACAGGCTACTCCATTTTTTTTTTAAAAAAGAGATTCTTGTAATATATATCATGATAACTTCCTGGCAAAAAGAGGGAGAAGAAATAGAAGAGAGTAAGATTTTATATTCTTGGGCTCAAAGATCACTTGCAGAGATGATTGCAGCTATGGAATGAAAAGATACTTGTTTTGGGGTAGCCAGGTGGTGCAGTGGATAGAGCATCAGCCCTGGAGTCAGGAGTACCTGGGTTCAAATCCAGCCTCAGACACTTAATAATTACCTAGCTGTGTGGCCTTGGGCAAGACACTTAACCCCACTGCCTTGCAAAAACCTAAAAAAAAAAAAAGATACTTGTTCCTTGGAAGATAAGTGATGGCAAATCTGTACAGCATACAAAAAATAGACATCAGTTTGCTGACAAAGATCCATAGAGTAAATCTATGGTTTTTCTAGTAGCAATGTATGGCTATGAGAGGTGAGTGCTGCAGAACTGAATCTTTGAAATGTGATGATGGAGAAGTCTTTTGAGAATCCTTTGGGAAGGAAGGAGAACAAATTAATCAATACTTAAGGAAATTAATTCAGGCATTCACTGAATACTGAAGCTGAAGCTTAAATACTTTGACCACACAGTGAAAAGATAGGACTCTATGGAAAAGACTTGCTTTTGGGAAAGATGAAAGGCAATAAGAAAGGGGATAGCATAGGATGGGATGGACACATTTTGAGAGATAATACATAGAAGGGCATGGTATTCTATAGCAGGGGTCCTTGAAGTCACAAAGAATTTGACATGACCAAACAACAACAAATTTGACCCTTTGCAGTCATTTAATCTTTCAATGTTAAGTGTACTTTAAGATCATAAATTGCTATAAAGGTGTTGATCTGATTTGTTCAAAGGAATTTCTTCTGGGTTCTTATGTATTAGTGAAATAAAAGGTCAAGTCCCATTCCAAGGTGAGGGTAGATAATACACTTACCAATTTGCAGATAACAAAAAACTTGAAGGTATAGAAAACAAGGATGAAAGAATCGGGTTCTCAAAAGGTTATGACAAGTCGGAATGATTTTATCAAAGTTAATAAGAAGGCCTAACTATACACCAGTTTAGTTTAAACTCATCTGAGGATACTAGTAGACCAACTCAATATGAGTCAAGAGTGAGTGCCAAAAAAGGTAATGGGTATATGACCAGAACATGGGAGGTATGGATTTCACAGTTAAAGCCATGCTACATGTAGGATATTTTGCTCTATTCTGCTAGTCATATTTTAAGAGGGACACAGATATTTGAAGAGTGCCTAGAAGGAGATAATCAGGATGAACAAAAAAGGCTTAAGAATATGAATAAGATCACTGGTTGAAGGAAACTGGGATGTTTAAACAAGAGAAATAAGATTTTGGTTTCTCTGAAGACATGTAGAAGAAGAGACTAAACAGAAACTTATATCTAGAAGGAGAAAACAGAAACACCGGAAAGATGAAATATAGAAATTGGAAAGTTATTCTTAATATAAGAAAAACTTAACAGTTTGAATTATTCAATTATAGATAAGACTGTTTTGGGAAGTAGTGGGTTCCCCCGATACAAAGTAAAGAGTCCTAGGCCTGGAGTCAGGAAGACTTGAGTTCAAATTCTGCCTCAGATACTAGCTATATGATTTTGGCAAAGTCACTTAGCTTTAGTTCCTTCATCTGAAAAATGGAGATAAACATAGTAGCTATATCCCAGAGTTGATGTGAGGATCAAATGAGGTAATATTTGTAAAGTGTTTAACTAGTTCTTGGATCATACAGGTAATCAATCAATCAATCAATCAATCAATCAACCAATTCACCCATCCATCCTTCCTGACTCTCTAGAAGTCTTGAAGTAAAGTGTGAATGATCAACTGTTAGGGGTAGTAAGGTGCTGTAGATAGAATTCTGGGGAGGCAATGGATGTACTTGATGACCTCTAAGGTCCTTTTCACCTTTGAAATTCTATGACTAGCTGTTAGTAGATTTTTAGTCTAATGTGATTATACACAAAAATGACCAATTCTATTTCAACCACAAAAGTTATATCAGTCTTATTCTAATTCAATTTCTCAATTTGTGAAATGTTTTCTAACTTTTAAAATCGTACACTGACGGGGCGGCTAGGTGGCACAGTGGATAGAGCACCAGCCCTGGAGTCAGGAGTACCTGAGTTCAAATCCGGCCTCAGACACTTAATAATTACCTAGCTGTGTGGCCTTGGGCAAGCCACTTAACCCCATTGCCTTGCAAAAACCTAAAAAAAATCATATACTGAGTTCTAAAGGAATAATAAAAATACTTCTAATATACAATATAATACTTTATTTCTCCTATGGTAAAGTACAGGTAACATCACTGTTGGTCATAAAGATATACTTGTTTATTATATTGTAGGTTTAATTATCCTTATGACTCAATTATTATTTATTTTTCAATTTCTAAGATAAAACATTTGGGGCATTAGGGTTCTAAGTGAATACAAACACTAGATTTTTATCTTAAATTTTAACATTACTAATCAACTGTTAATTGACAAATTTGATTTCTTTTTCCTTTAGGCACATGAAAATGTCATATATTTGTTAGGATTTGTGCCAAATAAAACTCTTTTAACTTAGGACATATTTATCCCAGCTATTAGTGTTTGGCAAACACATTCATTATTATTATTATTTTTTATTATTATTATTATTATTTACTATTTATAGGACTTTGGTAATAGTATGTTACCTTGAAAATGTACTTTTATATGTATGACATAAATCATCATTATTATTACTTCTGCTCCATATTCAAGTAAACAGACTCTAAAGCTAAATGACTTACTAAAGAAAATCAATGAACAATTAAAATGATAATTCAGAGTTTCTTACTACCTTAAAATGTACTTAGCCTACTTGTGAGAATAGAAAAAAAATCTCATGAGTAATTTATTTTTATAAATTCTAAAGTTTAATATCTAAAGATTGTGGTAATTCTTAGGTAAGTAGTCTAATATGAAAAGTTATAATGGTTTATAGAAACCTAACAGTTTTGCTTTGAGGAAGAACTTGTGACACTTAGTATCTATCATAAAGCATTTCAAAGTGACTTAAATATTCGTTGTCTAGCAACTGTTGTCATTTACAAAATGTTTAGCAATACCTCCCATCCCTTGCCCACGATTATTAAGTAAGCTGCTTCCTTGTAAGAAGTCTTAGTAATATGTGACTCAGAAATCATATATGTAATGAATGACTCAGACCATAAAGTTATTGATGAGAACTGGTTATATCTGAAACTTTGAAGCACACATTCTGTAGAACTGTTACTTCTTTCTTATGTCAGTATTTATATTTATGATTCAGAGAAAAATATCTGATTAAAATAAAATTTACTTTCTAGTTTTCCAAATAGCTTGCTAAGTTATCTTTGATCTTAAAGAGCAAAGTTAAGAAAAAAGGTAACTAAAGACTTGGTTTTCTTAATTGCTAAAAGTGCCTTCTTTGTAAGATGTACAATTTTGGAGTTTCATAATCTGTGAGCTGTTATATTTTTGTCTGCATGCCTCTTTAAAGTAAGAATGACCTTATTTTTGCTTTTACATGTTCACTAGGTCATGTGACTAGTTTTCCTAGTAGAGGTAATAGGTTTAAATTGATAGAATCATCCAACATTCTGGTCTAATCTCTGAGCACAGAATGAAATATTAAATTGGGACTGAGATTAAGAGATTCAGTTTGTGGCAACATCAAAACATATTTAATATTAATGGACAGAAATGCCATTAATGATGTCCTTTGATGAAGTTTGTCTGCCAATTCTAAAGAAATGTTTGCCAATAATACTTCTGAATTGAACAGACATGTAGGAAAACAATTCACTTGCAGCTTCCATGTAGTGAACTGAAAATCCAGCTACTATGAGAACTTTTTTGATTGGAAGAGAGGGAAAGGAGATGAGAAAGGAAATAATTTGATTCTCTCATATAAAATCTGGCAATTTGTAATTTAAGGGTTTTAAAAGTTTGAGGTACTGAGAGATTGAATAAACTGTATATAGTCACAAAGTTACTATTTGTTAGAAGTTTAAACTTTTAGTGTTTCTGAATTCAAGACCATGGTATGAAGGACTGATTGTGGGGATGGGTAGGAATAGAGATAGAGAAAAGATGGGAAGAATGATTAAGAAGTTGTTGCAATTATATAGATAAGAGGTAATACAGGCCAAAATCTAATGTTAAAGAAATGGGAATAAAAATTAAGAGTACTGAAGAGTACTACAGTCTATAAATGATTGTTTTAGTTCTAAGTTAAAGAAGAATTTTTGCATGAGAGTAAAATGGAAAGGGCTGATGGTTACAAACAAGTCTTTTCAACTCAATCTATAAATATGGGAATTCTTTGGTTATAAGATTACTAACATCCTTTGCAGGAGAAATTATAATCTATATAGAGTCAGCAAACTGGGGTTATAAATTCTAAAATGGTTATCTTCTCAAAGATGTGACCAGATTATTTTGAGATGGAAACTAATTAAGATCAACATTTTGCATTAGTAATCAAACATGCTGTTTTGCTTTTGCTCATATAGGGCCAAAGCAATTCAAAGTCCTAGGCAGAAGTTTAAGGAAAGAGGTGGCCCGACTATAGCTGTAAACAAGGGACTAAGTTTACTGAGGGATCTATCAAGTAGACTGGGAAGGAAAAAGATCAGAAGCACTTACTGTAGTTCAAGCAACATTGTTCGGGGTTTAGCCAAAGTTTAGCCACTGAGGTAAAGTAACCAAAAGCAAAGACAGACAGACAGGAGAGGGACCAAAGTTTAGACAGAAGTCATTGACAATATAGGCAACTTAGTGGGAAGAGTCAGGATTAAGTGGAGCTAAAGAACAATGGTTGTCATGGCAACAATTTGGTGAGCTCTTTATCCAAAGTGGCACTGTGTTTTTGTTAAATTTCAATGCAAAAGTTTGTGGAACCCCTTCCCTCTACCACACTACCCTCCCAGTTTAGAGTTGCTAAGATACCAATCTAGAAAATTATTTTTATTGATTTGCTTCCAAAATTTTATAAAGGAATAAAGATACCTCCCCCTTCCCATTAGGGAGATTATGGCATCTTCTAAATCCTGCCATAAAATCTAAAGTGTAACTAACTGAAAATAAATTATGATTTAATTAACTGCAATATGTCTTTTATATGACAAAAATCTACACAGTGGTTTATAAAAGGAGAGTCAAAGAGTAAAATTTTGTAACAATGTCTCAGGTACCATCCTAAGGAAAAGGAAGTCTAAATCTAATGACTTAATACAAGTTCTTTAGAAAGAATGATTGGACCAATAAATGCTCGCAATATACAAAGGGTTAATATGGTACAAGTGGCAATAGTGCTAAAGTGGCCACTAGGGGGCAGCCAAAGGCCAGAGAAGGTATTCAGGTTCAAGTGATGTATGTACTGAAGGTAGCTGTGGACAGCCAAATCTACTTCCCAAGAAAAGGGATTTTCCTGGGGTTCAGTGTTCATCGGGTCATTCATTCATCGAAGATTTAACTTGCCAAAGAATACCTAGGAGACCCATTATACAGCCTATAAAGCTGTTTATTTCCAATACCAACAACACTTTTTGTAATGTGCAATGATCATCAGGAAATATGATAGCTGTATCCCACAATTAGAATTTTTGATATAAGAGTAGCTTTTAGTGTTGCTGGTGAATTTGTGTTGAGGGGCAGGGGGATATCCAATCATCTTTGAGGAGCTACTCTCAGCAGCTTAAATCTGTTCTGTCTGTTAATCTCTCAAGAAGGGAGAATCTGAAGAAGCACCTTTTCTTGAAGGGCACAAAGCAGGGAATTTGAGAAGATGGATAAACTGCCAAAGTCCTGCCTTTGGGGGTTGGAGGACAGAACTTGGTTGGTAACTGATTCAGGAAACAATAGAGGAGAAGCACTTTATCTTCTTTGTGTGTCTGGCTATGAAGGTGGTACAAATAATTTGGGCTCCCGTTCAATGCATGGGCTACCAGGTTTCACGGCAAACATGTGGGGCTAATCAAATGATAAAATGGCATATAAATGTGAACTATTGTTACATAAGGGAATTAGCTGAATGCAGGGAATATAAGCCTGGAAGAAATAATTTAAAGAAGTACATGTCTGTTTTCCAAGTTGATGTAACTATAACATGGTTTTGAGAAGAGATGGCAGAGTGTAAAAGAGAAAAGAAAAAAATCTACAATACAGGCATTACAGAGAGAAAAAGACAGGAATTGAGGGACATGGCCAAGTCATAGCACCATTTCTTGAAATGCATGGATTTATCTATCCTTCCCACATAATCATTAACTTTGCCTTGGCCTGGGTTTGTAATAGTCAGGGAGTGGGAGGATATCAGCAAAGACTGGGGAATATAGGAGAGTAAGAAGGGCTGTAAGCTTAATTAGTGCTGAGGCCCGTGAGGTGATTAAGATATTTATATTTATATATTTTGCTTATTTGTGAGAAATTTATTGTTTTATCTCATTTTTCTGTGAACAGATACATAAAACTTCCAAGTCTAAATTTTTTTGACTTAATTTAAATCTATAGACTCTAAGCCTTCCACAAGTGAAATTAAATTCAAAATGTCTATCTATTTCAAATAGTAGTGAAGGATTATCAATGATCAAACATTCCAAGTATGTCATTATTCATTCATTCATTCATTTAGCAAGGCAATGGGGTTAAGTGGCTTGCCCAAGGTCACACAGCTAGGTAATTATTAAGTGTCTAAGGGTGGATTTGAACTCAGGTACTCCTGACTCTAGGGCTGGGCCGGTGCTCTATTCATTGTGCCACCTAGTTGCCCCCGTGTCATTTTATAAGTGAGTATACTGAAACCTAGCATTATTAAGTGACTTGCCAGTAGTCACCAGCTAAGGAATGGCAAAGTTGAAACTAGAACCCCAGGTTTAATTTAGTGCCCATTCTATTATATAATCTCTATTATATAGTCCTTCCATAATCTCAGATTTATGAAATACTCAGGGTGAATTCCCTTCAATCTTTAGTTTACTCTCAATTATTCCAGGGCTGGTTATAATATGTGAAGTCAAACTCCTCTACTTGTGCATGGATTTTCTCTACTCTTTTAGAGCATGTTACTTCATCTTTCATCTACTTTCTTACTCAAATTCAAAATCTCACATCTCCATTGGTTCTTTTCATATAATTTTCAAATATGCTTGAATTTCCCTAATCCTATGTGAGTGATACACTGCCATACACTCAATCTGAAATACTGTTATCTTTGACTTTCTCTCTTTCAATAACTCAATAAATATTAGTATAAGGCTCTAAGGAAACAAAGACAAAAATAAACAGCTTTTGCCCCAAGGAGCAATCTATTGAGGGAGTCAATATGCAGCTAAAGGTAGAGTTAGCAAAAGCTGATGGGGAGATCAGGAAAGGTTTCATGTAGGAGTCACTGGAACTAAATCCTGAATCAGAAAAGGAGGGGAGGAGGGAACACATTTTAGGCATGTCAGACTGCCAGTGCAGATGCATGAAGATAGGAAGTGGGTGCCACAGATGAGGAAAAGGATGAATGAACTGATGAAAGTATAAACAGGAGTGAAGTACAATAAAGCATGTAAAGCAGGTTGGGGTTCAGAACAACACAGTCAAACTGCTTTAGGAAAATCACTCTGGAGGAGCTATGAAGATATAAAGGTTTAGGAAGAGACTGTGGGCAGGCAGGTCAATAAGAAAGCTACTGTAATAGTTCAAGCAAAAGGTGGTTAAAGGCCCAATCTAGGGTGATGACTTTGTGGGTAGAGAAAATGAGATGGAAGAGAGATGTTGTAGAGGTTGAAATGACAATATATGACACCTGACTGGATACAGATAAAGTAAGAATGATGAAATAGGGGAAAAATAGGGGAAATTATTAACTTGGGTGACCAGAAGGAAGATGATTACCTTGATGTAAATAAGTCAGTTTGGAAGAGTGTTATATTTTCGGAGAATGATGTTAATTTCAGTTTTGGAAATGTTGAGTTTGAGGTACCTGTGGAACATCTAGTTGGGAGTATCTAATAGAGTTGGGGGGTTTAGAACTGGAGCTTAGGAAAGAGTAGGGTTGAATCCATAAATCTTGAAGTCATTTACATAAAGAACATAAATAAATCTATGGGAAATGATTGAGTGATCAAGAAAAGGAGAATAAAGAGTAAAAAAAAGGGGCCTAGGACAAAGCCTTGGACTTCACCTAAGTTTCAAGGGAGAATGGAAACTGAGACGGAATGGTGAGATAAGTGGGAGGACTAAGATATAGCAGTGTTCCAGAATCCCCAACAAGGGAGAGTATCCAGAAGGAAGTGATGGTATGGTGGAAATGAAATTATATGCTACAAAGAGATCAAGAAGATCAGGATTGAGAAAAGGCCATTAGAGCCTATAATTCAATGGAAACTTTGGAAAGAGTAATTTCTGTTGAAGGAAGAAGTTAGAAGCTAGACTGCAAGGGGTTGAGAACTTAATAAATGAGAAGACAGGATGTGGAGACAACACAGCTAGCTTCTGTTACCCTCTTTTCTTTTTTCACTGTTAATATCCCTATTCAGACTCTCAAACTGTTAATGAAAATACTTTATTACATTAAATAATAAATATTAAAAAATGCAAATTATTAGTTTTTGAGTCATTCATCCAGATTAAAAAAATAATTCTATGGCAAACTCATGATCTGAAATCTATAGCCATCATCTGAAAAGTAATTATGTAGCTAATTATTTAATAGGCTATTACTCTATATTTATAATTCTAGTATTTTAAAAGGACTTCAAAGCATAAAGAACCACACAAATAACTTATACAATATTATTTTTGAAAGCAAGACTAACTTCATATGGTCAAGTGAGATATGACATACAATTTGGATAAAAAACATAGTATTTACTAATGGAAATACAAAATTCTGCATCTTCTGGATAAAAATGCAAAGAATAACAATTTGGCTAACATTAAACATATTCAAAGGAAGTGAAAGGAATGGCAGGTTAGCAAGGCGGTATACTATAGTTTGCAACAACATAATCAGAGCTTTCTACATGTAGTTTTGGGGGTCCAATGCTTTAAAAAAGAACCTATGATATACCAACCTACTTGAAATGCAAATGCAAATCAGCTGCATAATTATCTTTTTTCAAATTCTTGCAGATCATGTTCTAATACCACAAGGAAGAAAAGGAGAAAGAACCCAGCTCTAAGAATATTCAAAATAAGGGATTCATATTAATGTTTAGGAATTCACCAGAGGAATAAACATCTCTCCCTCTCTCTTATAAACACAAATACACACACATGTAAAAATTATAGCTATAATTTGCATAAGTCATTGAGGTTTGCAAAGTATATATTTGAAGACTGAGGAAAGTGGAATTGAAAGAGTTTTTACTAGGGTCACAAAGATGGTAAGGGTCAGTTCAAATTCTTAACCCCAAGTCTGGCACTCTATCTACTAGCTACCCCACAGAAAACTCTAGAAGTGAAGTGGGAGGTTATCTTGCATTCTGTTCTGTCTCTTTCTAGCCTTCCTGGACTTGGAACATGAATGTCTCCTATTCACTCTTCTATGATACTTTTGCTTTCTCTACCGATAGGTCTGATTTCTTTCCCTTGCTCTTTGATGATGATTAGAAGTTCTGTTCTTTGATTTGGGATATCACCGATATCTACAATTTATAATTAATCAGTTATTAGTCCCAGGAAGATGTGCTATGCAAGTGGACAGACTCTCCACACTGGGCTCAGGAAGCACCTGGCAAATCTGGCTGTTTAAGTTGGGCTTCTAACATATGGCTGGTCTGGCTCCAAAAGTGAGACTATCTCTTGATGCAGAAGAATGTTCTGGGCTACCCAGTATATTTTTTATTTAGGACTCCAAAGGCAACAGCAAGTATCTGTAATAGCCTGTTAACAGTTCTATTTACCTCCTTCAATCCTGTTTTTCAATCTATTCTACATATAGAGCTGATCCTGTGATTCCTCACATCAAAATCATTTAAATGTTCTAATGGCCTACAAAAGCCTTAGCTTAGCCTTTCTTGCATCAAGGTTTTCTTACTCTTCTATCCATTCTTCAAACTGCTCTTCAAATTCAATTTTCTTAGATAGCTATCTGATAATTTATTTAACAAAAAACATTTACTTTGAGAATGCCACTCCTTCACTTTTATCACTTCAATTTTTTCCAGTGATGACCTTTTAAAATCCAGATCTTTATATTGATATTTGAATATCTCAACTATAATTCCAATGTACCTTTCCAGCCTTTCCATTCTCCGGCATGTATTCTAGAATGCAAATAAACTTATTCCTTTGACTTCTACATCTAAATGCCTTTGTTCCTCAACTGTCTTTTGAAAGCCTAACTATTTTTTTAAAAATTTTTTTAGGTTTTTTTTTGCAAGGCAAAGGGGTTAAGTGACTTGCCCAAGGCCACACAGCTAGGATTATTAAGTGTCTGAGGCCGGATTTGAACTCAGGTCCTCCTGACTCCAGGGTCAGTGATCTATTCACTGCACTGCACCTCCTAGCTGCCCCTGATCCACACTTTCAAGAGTTTAAGTACCATGACTGGAGAGCTAAAGGGAGAGTGGGAGAGAATATACCTGATACTTTGGTTGGGGAAGGTTATAGGGCTATGATGGGAGGAAGAGATTTTGATTTGCTTGATGCTTTGGCTACAAGTGGAAGGAGTATGCTTGGGTAGGAGGGTATAAATAGTTTATGAAATGATCTGGCTTGGCATAATGCTTTGGCTCATGAGGATTGTGTGTCCATGGAGGGTACCTGAAAAGGGGGTTAGGTATAAAGTGATTATAATCTAATGTGTTTCATGACTCTTGAGAAGTGTATTTCTAATGAGACAGAAGAGGGGAGGGTACTTAGGGACTATGACGCAATGTGTAATCAATAAATCAATCAATCAAGAAATCAGTCAACCACTGAGAATAATATTTCTATCATGTCAGATAAAAGGAGTATATTTTGACAAAGGGGATATAAGTACAAGGTTAAAACAATAAACACATAAAAAGAAGACTTATACTAGGAGAAAACTAGGTATTAGTGGATAAATGACACCAGGTGAAGAGACACAAAGACCTATTATAGTAGAGGAAAAGAAGGGAGGATGTGAACACTGAATAAATCCTACTCAACAGCTTTGAACTGGGTTTAAAAATCTATCCCTACCCTATAGGGAAGTAAGGGGGGGGAGGGAAAGAAAAGGGAAGAAGGGACTAATAAAAGGGAAGGCAAAAGTATAAATGAAAGTAAACTTAAAGTTAAAATTTAATAGAAAAGTTAAAGGGGAAAAGGAGTAAAAATTCATGAGGAAGAATAAGAAGAAAGGAAAGAGAAAAGTATAAACAAGGAATGATAGATGAAGGGAAATACAGATTTAGTAATCTTAACTCTAAAATATGAATGGGATGAACTCTCCCATAAAATGGAAGCAGATAGCAGAATGGATTAAAAAGCAGAATGGATTAAAAAGCAGAATCCTATAATATGCTGTTTACAAGAAAACAGAAGCAGCAGAGAGATACACACAGGGTAAGGGCAAAAGGCTGGAGCAAAATATATTATGCTTCAGCAGAAGTAAAAAATTAGGGGTAACAATCTTTTTTTTTAAGGTTTTTTTTTTTTAATTGCAAGGCAATAGGGTTAAGTGGCTTGCCCAAGGCCACATGGCTAGGAAATTATTAAGTGTCTGAGACTGGATTTGAACCCAGGTACTCCTGACTCCAGGGCCAGTGCTTTATCCACTGTGCCACCTAGCCACCCCTGGGGTAACAATCTTGATCTCAGATAAAGAAAAAACAAAAATAGATCTCATTAAAAGGGATAAAGGAAGGAAACTACATCTTCTTAAAAGGCACCATAGGTAATGAAGTTATATCATTATTAAACATATATGCACCTAGTGGTATAGTACCCAAATTCTTAGAAGAAAAGCTGAATGAATTACATAGACAACAAAATCATAATAGTGGGAGATCTCAACCTCTCTCTCTTTCAAAACAAGATAAATCTAACCACAAATTAAATAAGAAGGAAGAATGTGATTAATATCTTAGAAAACCTAGCTATGATAGACCTCTGGAGAAAACTGAATGGGGATAGAAAAGAATATATCTTTTTCTCTGCAGTACATGGCAGCTATATCAAAATTGACCATGTATTAGGGAATAAAAACCTTACAATCAAATGCAGAAAGGCAGAAATAATAAATGCATACTTTTCAGATCATGATGCAATAAAAATTGCCCATAATGAACAGTAATGGAAAGATAAGACAAATTAATTGGAAACTAAATAATGCAAGAAAGGGTGAATCAAATATCAAATCAAAGAAATCAATCAAAGAAATAATCCTTTCATCCAAGAAAATGATAACAGTGAGACATCATACCAAAATTTATGGGATAAAGCCAATGCAGGCTTTAGGAGAAATTTTATATCTATAAATGCTTATATGAATAAAATGGAGAAAGAGAAAATTAATGAATTGGATATGCAGCTCCAAAAGGTAGAAAAAGAATAAATTGAAGATCTTCAATCAAATACCAAATTAGAAATTCTGAAAACCAAAGGAGAGATTAATAAAATTGAAATCAAGAAAACCAATGATCTAATAAATAAAATTAAGAGTTGGTTTTATGAAAAAATCAATAAAATAGATAAACTTTTGCTTAATCTGATTAAAAAAATACCAATTACCAGTATCAAAATGAAAAGAATAAACTCACCACCATTGAGGAGGAAATTAAAGAAAAAATTTAGAGCTATTTTGCTCAACTATATGCCAATTAATTTGATAACCTAACTAAAATGGATGAATATTTACAAAAATACAAACTACCCAGATTAACAGATGAGGAAATTAAAATACTTAAGTATCCCCATTTATAAACTCCCTAAGAAAAAGACTCCAGGTCCAGATGGATTTACAAATGAATTCTACCAAGTTTTAAGAAAGAATTATTTCCAATTCTACTTCCAATCAACTTTTAAAAAATCAGAGAAGAAAGAGTTCTATCTTTTTTGTTTTTAAGATTTTTTGCAAGGCAATGGGGTTAAGTGGCTTGCCCAAGGCCACACAGCTAGGTAATTATTAATTATCTGAGGCTGGATTTGAACTCAGATACTCCTGACTCCAGGGCCAGTGCTCTATCTACTGCGCCACCCAGCTGCCCTGTATCTTTTTTATTTAACAGTGAAAAACATCTATTTTTATTCCGTACAATCTGATATATTAGCATTATCAGGAATTATATAATGTCTGTGAGAATTTTTCTCTGGAAAACATCACAACATATCTTAGCATTGTTTATTTAATTTTAATAATAAGGCAGTCATATTTTTTGCCACTTAAGTAGTTAAAATTATATATTTTCTGACCTAGATACAAAATATTGTCCATAGTTAAATAATGAGGGTTGTGCTGGATTATTCCAGCAAAAGCAAAGCCATTCTTATCCAACAGAAGCTCATAAATTTGGCAAAATCTCAAATTCCAGATATGAGGAAAAGTTAGCATTCCCTAAACCTGGCAGTCTAGAACTGCATAATTTATCAAATTTCTTTTTTGAAACCAATATGGTGATGATACCTAAACTAGGAAGAATGAAAACAGAAAAAGAAAATAATAGACCAATCTCCCTAATGAACATTGATGCAAAAATTATTTTTTAATTTATTCTCATTTTGTACAAATGTTTTTTATACATTAATAAAATATTCTTGTTTAAGAGTAAACAAAATAGCCCCCCCCCAATACAGTTGATTGGTGAAGTAAAGGGGAGAGAAAAAAATTAAAATTAAAATAAAAAAAATAGTAATAATTGTAGGTATGGCCAGGTGGTGCAGTGGATAGAGCACTGGAGCCCAAATCTGGCCTCATACACCCAAAAATCACCCAGCTGTGTGACCCCATGCAAGCCACCCCAACCCCATTGCCCTGAAAAATCCAAAAAAAAGAAAAAAAAGACCCAAAATAAAATAAAATAGTAATAATAGTAGGGGCGGACAGGTGGCGGACAGAGCACTGGCCCTTGAGCCAGGAGCACCTGGGTCCAAATGCAGTCTCAGACACCCAACGATCACCCAGCTATACAGCCCCAGGCAGGCCACTCAGCCCGATTTGCCCTGCACCCCCCAAATAATAATAATAATAATAATAATAATAATAATAATAATAATAATAATGATAATGATAATGATAATGATAATGATGATGATGATAAAATGTGCTTCAGTCTGTGTTCCAACACCACCAACTCTGTCGCGGGTAGATCAAGTTCTTTAGGATAAGTCCATCACAAAAGTTACTTCCATGTTTTTCCACTGTTGCCACTGTTGATCCCAACTTCCTCCTTTTGTACTTCTCCACTATCATGTACTATATTTTCTCTCTCCTTTCACTCTCACTCTGCTGTAGGGTAGCTGAGTGGCACAGCAGACAGATCCCCGGACCTGGCCCATACCACCCCTTAGGCCCAGAATCCACCTGGACCTATGGTCCTGGACAGGCCATCCAATCCCTGCCCCTTGCAAGAAGTAAAAAAGAAAATGTGTTATATCTGACCACTCTCCCCCCATGGTCCATCCTCTCCTCCATCATTCACATCCCCACCTGTCCCCCACTCTCTCCTTCTTACTCCAGATATCTATACCTCATTGAGTATCTATGTTGTTTCCTCTCCTAGCCACCTCTGATGAGAGCGAAGATTCCCTCATTCCCCCTTGCCTTCTCCCCTTCCATATCATTGCAATAGCTCATTGTAATAAAGAAAAATCTTATTATATGAAATATTTTGGCCTATTCCCCCTCTCCTTTTTCTTTCTCCCATTACATCTCCCTTTTTTCTATTGACTCCATTTTTACACCATATTTTATCTTCAAATTCAGCTTTCTCCTGTGCTTCATCTATAAAAGCTCCTACCTGCTCTATTAACTGAGAAGGTTCATATGAGTATTATCAGTGTCATTTTTCTATGCAGGAATACATGCAGTTCATCATCATTAAGTCCCTCATATTTTCCCCCTCTCCTCCAATCTCCATGCTTCACCTGGGTCCTGTATCTGAAGATCAAACCTTCTGTTCAGCTCTGGCCATTCCAACAGGAACATTTGAAATTCCCCTGGTTCATTGAAAGTCCATCTTTTTCCCTGGAAGAGGACATTCAGCCTTGCTGGGTAGTTGATTCTTGGCTGCATTCTAAGTTATTTTGCCTTCCAGTATATTGTATTCCAAGCCCTATGAGCTTTTGATGTAGTTGCTGCTAAGTCCTTGTGTGAGCCTGACTGCAGCTCCATGATATTTGAGTTGTGTCCTTCTGGCTGCTTGCAGTATTTTCTCTTTGACTTGGGAGTTCTGGAACTTGGCTATAGTATTCCTTGGGGTTGGTTTTTTTGGATCTCGTTCTAGGGGAGATCAGTGGATTCTCTCCATTTCTATTTTGCCCTCTGCTTCTAGGATATCAGGGAAATTTTCCTGTAGTAATTTTTTGAAAATGATGTCAAGGCTCCTTTCCTGATCGTGGCTTTCAGGTATTCCAATAATTTTAAAATTATCTTTCCTAAATCTGTTTTCCATATCAGTTGTTTTTTCAATGAGATGTTTCACATTTTCTTCTAATTTTTCCTTCTATTGGTTTTGAAGTATTGAGTCCTGATTTCTTGTAAAATCAGCAATCTCTGTGAGTTCTATTCTTTGTCTGAAGGATCTGTTTTACTCAGAGAGCTTTCTTATCTCTTTTTCCATCTGGCCAATTCTGCTTTTTAAAGCCTTCTTCTCTTCAATAACTTTTTTGAACTATTTTATCCATTTGACCTAAGTTGGTTTTTAGCATGCTATTTTCTTCAGCATTTTTTTGGATCTCCTTGACTAAGCTGCTGACTTCATTTTCAAGTTTTTCCTGCATCTCTCTAATTTCTTTTCCCAATTTTTCTTCTATCTCCCTCACTTGATTTTCAAAGTCTTTTTTTTTTTTGAGCTCTGTCATAGCCTGAGCCCAATTTCTTTTTTTCTTGGAGTCTTTAGATGCAGGAGCTTGGACTTCCTCATCTTCAGATTGAGTGTTTTGATCCTTCTTGGGATCACAGGTAAAGTATTTCTCAATGGTGTTCCTCTTTTTTCTCTGCTTACTCATTTTTCCAGCCTGAGCCTGGTTTGGGGTGCTTCCTGAGCTTTTGGGACACCCCCACAAGGATCTCAGTGTGTGTGAGGCTCTGTCCTCCCTCCTGGTCTGTGAATGACCATAAGTGACCCCCTCTGTCACAGGGCTGAGGTGGGGGGTCCCTGCTGTTCTATGGGTGGGCCTAGACTGTGATCAGGATCTGAATTTTGTCAGAACCCCTGGCTTAGCAGTCTCTTTCTGCTCCCTCCCCAGGCTCTACACTCATGCCCTGGGGGCTCCTGCTTACCAGCTTCTGCTTCTGTTTCCTGGATCTGGGCTGCTGTGTCCACACTGCTCGCTGTGTGCCCTGAGGGCTGGGCTTCATGTGCTCACTCTGGCAGAGGTCCCCCTGCTGGTCCCCCAAGTTGTGCCTGGTGCTCCCTGGGCTGTAGGTCAGGAAACTATGATGCTGCTGTGAGCCATGGCTTCCAGAGCCCTGGAGCTGCCTCTGGGAGGCTGAAGTTCCTTCACTCTGGTGGGCCATCCCTCTGTTGGGTCACCCCTCCAACCCTGGGGAGCGGAGCCTTTCCACTCTTTTCCAGGTTACTTTGAGTTGGAGAACGGCTTCACTGGGTCCCTCTGTGGGTTCTGTCTCTCGAGAATTTAGCTAGAGTCCTTAGTTTATAAGTTTTAAGAGAGAGCACCTAAGAGGCATCCTCTCTTGTCACCATCTTGGCTCCGCCCCCGATGCAAAAATCTTAAAATAAAATTTTAGCAAAAAAGATTTCAGTAAGTTATTACTAGGATAATACACTATGATTAGATAGGATTTATACCAGATGCAGGGATGGTTCAATATTTTTAGGAAAAAACTCAATATAACTAAACAATAACAAAAGCAACAGAAATCATACAATTATCTCAATAGATGCTGAAAAAACCTTTAATAAAATATAGCATCCATTGCTATTAAAAGCACTAGAGAATACAGGAATGAATGGAGTTTCCCTTAAAATAATAAACGGTATATCAATCTAAAACCATTTATGGAATGAGGATAAACTAGGAGCATTTTAATAAGGTGAGGGGTAGAAACAAGGATGCCCATTATCACCATTACCATTCAATATAGTATTAGTAGCAATAAGAGAAGACAAAGAAATTAAAGGAATCAGAATTGACAATGAGGAAATGAAACTTTCATTCTTTGTAAATGCTATGATGGCATACTTGGAGAATCCTAGAAAATCTTCTAAAAAACTGCTTGAAACAATCAACAAATGCAACCAAGTAGCAAGATATAAAATAAACCCATATAAATCATCAGCATTTCTATATATGCATAACAAAGGCCAAGGGCAAGACATAGAAAGGGAAAGGGAAATTACATTTAAAGTAACTGCAGATAACATAAAATACTTGGGAATCTACCTCCCACCACAAACCCAGAAACTGGTATGAACACAATTACAAACTACTTTTCACAAAATAAAGTCAGATCTAAACAACTGGAAAAAATGCCAATTACTCATGGTTAGCTCAAGCTAATATAATAAAAATGACAATTCTAGGTAAATTAAATTAATTATTTAGTGCCATACTAATCAAACTACCAAATAACTATTTTACCAATCTAGAAATAATAATGACAAAATTCATCTGGAGCAACAAAGGATATCAAGAGAACTGAAGGAAAAAATGTAAAGGAAGGTGGCATAGATCTTCCAGATCTAAAACCATACTATAAAGTAGCAGTCATCAAAACTGTCTGGTACTGGTTAAGAAAGAAGTGTAATGGATCAGTAGATTGGGATAGGAACAGTAGTAAATGACTACTGTTTGGCAAATCCTGAAGATATTAGCTTTTTGGATAAGAACTCACTGTTCAACAAAAATTGCTGAGAAAACTGTAAAACAACACGGCAAAAACTAGGCATGGGGGGTGGGGGGAGGGAAGTGAGATTAGGGGAAAAATTGTAAAACTCAAAATAAATAAAATATTAAATTTAAAATTAAAAAAAAACTAGGCATAGACCCACATATCATACCTTAAACCAAAATAAGGTCAAAATGGGTACAAGATTTAGACATAAAGGGTGATACAATAGACCAATTAACAGATCAAGATCATAGATCAATTAACAGCCCATCTATCAGATCTATGGAAAAGGAAGAAATTGATGACCAAATAATAGAGTATATTATAAACTGTAAAATGGATAATTTTGACTATATCAAATTAAAAATTTTTTGCACTAATAAAACCAATGCTGCCAAAATTAGAAGAGAGAAAGAAAGCTGGGAAACAATTTTCACAACTAGGGCTTCTGATGAAAGTCTAATTTCAAAAATATATAGAGAATTGAATCTATTTATAAAGTTTAAAGTCATTCTCCAATTGATAAATGGTCAAAGGATATGAAAAGGTAGTTTTCAAATGAAGAAATTAAAGCTATATATAATCATATGTAAAAGTGCTCCATATCATTACTGTTAAGAGAAATGCAAATTAAAACAAGTATGAGACATTACCTCATAGATTGACAAAAGTGACAAAAAGGGAAAACTATCAATGTTGGAGAGATTGTGGGAGGACTGGGCATTAGTGCACTGTGGAGTTGGTGGAGTGGTGAACCGATCCAACCATCCTGGAGAGCAATATGGAAAATCCAGTCTCAGACATTTAATTATTATTTAGCTGTGTGACTTTGGGCAAGTCACTTAATCCCATTGCCTTACACAAAAAAGAAAGAAAAAAGAAAACTATTAAAAAAAAGAAAATTGAGCGGGTGCCCATTAGCTGGGGAATGGCTGAACAAATTATTATATATGAATGTTATGAAGTACTGCTGTTTTCTAAGAAACCAGGCATGGCTGAACTCTAGAGAAGCATGGTAAGAGTTACAGGAACTGATGCTGAGCGAAGAGAGCAGAAACAAGAGAACTGCATACATTAACAACAACATTGTGAGTTGATCAACTTTGATGGATGCATCTCCTCAGCAGTTCAGAGAGCTAGGACAATCCTAGGAACTGGCTATGGATAATGCCATCCACAAAGAAAAAGAAAACAAAACAAAAACAAAAAAAATGCTCAAACTACAGAATCTGAATGAACACTATATTCACTTTAAAAAAAATTTCTCTTATGCTTTTCCTTCCTATCTCATGATTCCCTTTCTTTTCCCTTTTTCCTAATTCCTCATATAGAAAATGACTAATATGTAAACATGTTGAACACAAATATCCATGTATAATGTAATAAAATCTAAAGTAAGAAAACTATTGAGATAATAAATAAAACTAAGATTTGGTTTTATAAAAAAAGAAATAGATAACTGGTTAATTTGATTAAAAAATGGAAGAAAATCAAATTACCAATATTAAAAATGAAAAAGGTGAATTCACCCCAATGAGGAAATTAATGTCATTTGACAATCTAAGTGAAATAGATGAATATTTACAAAAATATAAAGTGCCCAGATTAATAGAAGGGGAAAATTAAATACTTAAATAACCCCATTTCAGAAAAAGAAATGGAACAAGCCATCAATGAACTCCCTAAGAAAAAATATTTTCAGGGCCAGATGGATTTACAACTGAATTTTACCAAACATTTATAATTAATTCCAATTTTATATAAACAATTTGAAAAAAATAGGTGAAGAAGGAATTTTGCCAAATTCCTTCATGGTGCTGATACCTAAACAAGGAAGAGTCAAAACAGAGAAAGAAAATTATAGACACAATTTCCCTAATGAATACTGATGCAAAAATTTTAAATAAAATATTAGCAAAGAGATTACAGTAACTTATCACTAGGATAATACAATATAATCAGTTAGAATTTATACCAGGTAAGCAGGGTAGGTTCAACATTAGGAAAACCATCAGCAAAACTGACCATCTCAATAACAAAATTAACAGAAATCATTATTATGATTATTTCAATAGATATGAAAAAGTTTTTCATAAAATACAGCATTCATTCCTAGAAAGCACTAGAAAGCATAGGAATAAATGAAATATTCCTTAAAATGATAAACAGTATCTATCTAAAACCATCAAAATGCATTATATGTACTGGGGGATAAGCTAGAAGAATTACCAGTAAGATCAGGGGCAAAATAAGAATTCCTTTATCTCTATTATTATTCAATATCGTATTAGAAATGAGAGCTTTAGCAGTAAGAGAAGAAAAAAGAAATAAAGGGAATAGGCAGTGAAGAAACAAAGTTCCCACTTTTTGCAGATGATGCGATAGTGTACTTAAAGAATTCTAGAAAATCAAACAAAAAGTACTTGAAATAATTAGCAATTTCAGCAAAGTTGCAGGATATAAAATAAACACACTTAAATCATCATATTTCTATATTACCAACAAAGCCCAGCAGCAAGAGGCAGGAAGAGAAATTCCATTTAAAGTAATTGTAACACCATAAAATAATTCTTTCTACCTTTTTGATAAACTCAGAAACTATAGAAAACAATTATAAAACACTTTTCATACAAATAGAATCAGAACTAAAAAACCAGGCAAATGTTAATTGCTGATGGATAGGCCGAGCTGATATAATAAAAAAGACAATTCTATCTAAATAAAATTACTTATCCAGTGCTATACCAATCAAACTACCAAGAAATTATTTTATTGAATTAGAAAAATAGTAACAAAATTCACAAGGTGGAAACAAAAGGTCAACAATATCAACAGAATTAATGAAAAAATGGAAAGGTGATCTAGATATACCAGATCTAAGCTTATATTCTAAAGTACCAGACATCAAAATTATTTTGCACATGGCTAAGAAACAGAGTGGTGGATCAGTGGAATAGATTACGTATAAAAAGAAACAGTAGGAAATGACTACAATGATCTGCTGTTTGAAAAACCCAAAGATTCCAGCTTCTGGGATAAAAACTATTTGATAAACTGGAAGATAGTATGACAGAAATTAGACAAAGACCAACATTTCACACCTAGATCAAGATAAGGTCCAAATGGGTACAGGATTTAGACAAAGAGGGCGATACCATAATCAGATTAGGAATATAAGAAATAGTTCATCTGTCAGATCTATGGAAAGGGGAGTAGTTTATGACCAAAGAAGAGATAGAAAACATTATGAAATGTAAAATGTATAATTTTGATTTTACACAAATAAAATTAATGCAACCAAGATTAAAAGGAATGAAATAAGTTGAGAAACAATTTTCACAGTAAATATTTTTGATAAAGGACTCATTTCTTTTTCTTTTTTGTTTTTTGCAAGGCAGTGGGGTTAAGTGACTTGCCCACAGTCACACAGCCAGGTAATTTTTAAATGTCTGAGGCCAGTTTTGAACTCAGGTCCTCCTGACTTCAGGACCAGGGCCCTATCCACTGTGTCACCTAGCTGTCCCTCATTTCTAAAGTACATAGAGAGCTGAATCAAATTTACGAGATTATATAGGTCATTTGAACAGCCAGTTCACAGATGAAGAAATTAAAGCTACCTATAGTTAAATAAAAAAATGCAAAATTAAGAGAAATAGAGAAATGCAAATTAAAACAATTCTGAGGTATACCTATCAGACTGGTCAATATAACAAAAAAGGAAAATGATCACTATTGGGGGGAATGTGGGAAAACTAGGACACTAATGTATTGTTGGTGGAGTTCTGAACTGATCCAACCTTTCTGGAGAGCAATTTGGAACTACACTCAAAAGGCAATAAAACTGTGCATACCATCAAGTAATAACACTACTAGGTCTGCATCCCAAAGGAAACAAAAAATGGATTAATAAAATTCACATGTACAAAAATATTTATAGGAGCTCTTTTTTTTGAATTATAAAAGTTTTATTTATTTTGAGTTTTTACAATTTTTCCCCCTAATCTTTCTTCCCACCCCCAACCCTCCACAGAAGGCAATTGTTTCCATGGTATACATTGATCCAAATTGAATGTGATGAAAAAGACATCATATCCTTAAGGAAGAAACACAAAGTAAAAGAGATAGCAAGATCAGACAATAAGAAATCAGTTTTTAGTTTTCTAAATTAAAGGTAACAGTCCCTGCTCTTTGTTCAAACTCTGCAGTTCTTTATCTGAATACAGATGGTATTCTCCATTGCAGATAATCCCAAATTGTCCCTGATTGTTGCACTGATGGAATGAGCGAGTCCATTCAGGTTGATCATTGCCCCCATGTTGCTGTTAGGGTGTACAGTGTTTTTCTGGTTCTGCTTATCTCACTCAGCATCAGGTCATGCAAATCCCTCCAGGCTTCCTTGAATTCCCATCCCTCTTGGTTTCTAATAGAACAATAATATTCCATGACATACATATACTACAGTTTGCTAAGCCATTCCCCAATTGAAGGACATTTACTTGATTTTCAATTCTTTGCCACCACAAACAGGGCTGCTATGAATATTTTTGTACAAGTGATGCTTTTACTCTTTTTCATCATCTTTTCAGGGTATAGACCCTGTAGTGGTATTGCTGGATCAAAGGGTATGCAAAAAATTTTGCTGCCCTTTGGCCATACTTCCAAATTGCTCTCCAGAAAGTTTGGATGAGTTCACAGCTTATAGGAACTCTTTTGGAAGTGGCAAAGAATTGGAAAATGAAGGGGGTGATCAGCAATTGCTATGGAGTACTACTATTCTTTAAGAAATCATGAGGGATGGGGCATCAGAATAGCATGAAAAGACTTGCATGAATTGATGCAAAGTGAAGTGAGCTGAATCAGAAGAACATTAAACACTCTAACAGCAACACTGGGCGATGATCAGCTATGACAGACTTGTACTTTTCAGCAGTACAATAATTAAAGATAATTCTAAAAGACTTCTGATGAAAAATACCATCCATATCCAGAGAAGGAATGGTGGAGCTTAAAAGTGGGCCAAAGCCTACTAACTTTAATTTTTAAAAGTTGTCTTAGGTATTGTCTTTTTTTCCTCTCTAATTTTTTTCCCATTTGGATTTGATTCTTCTTTCAACAGGATTAATATAGATCTATGCTTAGCATGATTATACACATATAGCTTATATTAGATTGCTTTTAGTCGGGGGGGAGGGAAGGGAAGGATGAAGAAAAATATAAAACTCAAATCTTTGCAAAAAAAAAGATGGTTGAAAACTACCATTGCATGTAGTTGGAAAAATAAAATATTGAAAAAAAAAGAAATGATGAGCAATGGGATGTCAGAAAAGCTTGGAAAGACTTGTATGAGCTGATACAGAGTGAAGTGAGTAGAGCTAGAAGAATATTATACACACTAACAGCCACACTGGGTGACGATGGACTTACTCATTTCAGTAGTATAATAATCAAAGTCAATTGTAGAGGACTTGTGATGGAAGATACCATCTACATCCAGAGAACTATGGAGTATGAAAGCAGTCCAAAATTTACTATTTTCAATTTAAAAAAATTATTTGATTATTCTTTCACAATATGATTAATATGGATATATGTTCAACATAATTAGATATGTATAACCTATATTAGATTGTTTTCTGTCAGGGGGAGAAAGGAGGAGAGGAAGAGAGGGAGGGAGGGTGGGAGAAAAAGCAAACTCAAAACCTTATAAAAATGATTATTGAAAACTATCTTTGCATGCAGTTGGAAAAATAAATAAATAAAATATTAAAAACAAACAAAAAAGTATATTAAAGTTGAAAAGATAACTTTTGTGTGTGGAAGCTTGTCTTTAAAAAAATTATCATTTCCTGTTGAATGTAATTATTCTATCATGACTTTTGATTTTTTTTTTATCCTAAGGGAGGTGGGGGGAGCACTGATTTTTAAAAAAATAATAAAAAGTTTTGATGACACTGATCAGTAGAATTTATATTTTTGAGCTGTTTTTTCCTGAATCTGAGATTGTCTGAGTTAAATTGTAGTTATTTCCTCATTTGGTTCCTTAAATGACCAAGACAAATGCTGTTAAGATTGATCACCAACACAATATCATCATGAAACAGAACATCTTTGAAGCTAAAAGAATACAGAGAGAATTTGTAAGTTAAGCCTCACTAGCACCATTCTCTAAAAATCTAGGTTAACTAGTTGAAACCCTTCAATGCTTTGTACTGTTGTTACCTATTCTATCCATTTCTACCTCAGTCTCTTTTCTCAGTTCAACTTCTTTTCATTCCCTCATATAATCAATAGAGCATTCTTTTATATCTGCATAATTTGCATATTACATCCCACATTTTTTTCTAGATGTTTTTCACATGAACTCTTCATAAATATTAAAACCTTCTGTTTTCAGATAAGGAAACTGAAGCTTAGTGAAGTTATTATTTGAATATAGTCACAAAATTGGTCAATGTTGGAGCTAGGACTTAAACTGAAATCCATTTCCTAACTACAAGTCCAGTACTTTTTTACTTTATACCACGCCACCTCATACTTGGGAAAAGCAACAGCCTTTCTATTTTAACACTTAATCCTTTGATCCTTTATGGAATTGTATTACATGCTTAGATTAAGAGCAGTAACAGATTTTTGATAACAACAATAATTAAAAATACTTTTTTTTTGCAAGGCAATGAGGTTAAGTGACTTGTCAAAGATCACACAGCTACATAATTAAGTGTCTGAGGCTGGATTTAACTCAAGTCCTCTTGACTACAGGACTGATGCTCTATCCACTGTGCCATCTACATTTTGTTTTGTTAGTAGAAAGGTGACTTGAAATTTAATCCCATTTTCTATTACTGTTAATTAGCAATTACACTGGATTGATAAAATGGACTTAAATTGATATTAGATGTCAACTAAATATCAACTTTTCTCAAAAAATAAGTAAATAATGAGACAAAAAACCCAAGGAATTGTGCAATTGTGTGTTTTAGGGGAAGGAGTACTGGAGATATCAAATTCTATAAGCTTTGAAAAGTTGGAATGGCATGAATCCATTGTGCAAGTCCAATGTGCAATCTTTATATATGGAGGTATCATGCTTTAATTCAATTCCACAAATCTTTATTAAGCAGCTAGTATGAACACAATGGAAAGAACAACCAGAATTTAGTAAGGAGACCTATGTTCAAACCCCCACTTGGTCACTTATTACCTGCATTACCTTGAACATCCAACTTCAAGTCTCTAAACCTTAAAAAATTTCACTAAATCTTGCCATTACCTCTAGCTATTATCCTTCCCTTTCTGAAATAAACTCTTTGGAAAAAATGTCTACAATTATAGAGTTGAACTAGAAAGTATCTTAGAGGGAGGTGATCGAGTTCAATCCTTTCCTTTCCCTCAGGCCCAATGAAGTTAAGTGATTTGTACAGAGTCACTAAGTTAGTATCTGAAGCAGGATTTCAACATGGGTCTTCTTGATTTTAACTTTAACGCTCTACTCTACCACACTTGCCTCTGGATTATCATCTCTATTTCCTTTCCTTTCATTCTTTCCCACAAATATTTGCACTCTGTTCTCTCCACAGTTTTTAATGATTTCTTAGTTGTCAAAGCTGAAAGTTTTTTTCTGAATAGTCTTCTTGGCTTCTCTTCAGTTTCTGACGCTGTTGACCACTGCTGGGATTTTCTGTCACTGCTGTAAGTAACACTGAACAGTGAAGGCCCGGTACTTATGAGTATTATAGCATGTTCTCCCTGATGCAGTCCCCATATAACCTTAAACATGTGGAGATGTTATTTTAAGTTTCCCAAATGATGAAGAATAGTCTTTACAGCTTGAAATTGTGCAATCAGAAAACACTGGTCTGGCCAAAGATATGCTATGAACCTCTGAAGAGGGGAGGCCATCATACTCTTTGTAGGAATACAGAGAGATGTTCTTTGTTACTCTGCACTTTGTCTTTCCTGCTTTAGGGGAAGAAGTACTGGAGATATCAAATTATATAAACTTTGAAAAGTTGGAATGGCATGAGTCCAGCTAGGTTTTGTAGTCAGCCAAGATAGAAAGGAGCAAAGTCCAAAGTGACCTGTTTGACCATAGATCCAAAGCATCCAAAAAGGTTTAATATGGTGACTATATCATATTTGGAAGTGAACCTGACAGGGCAAATTGTTTATGGGGTAGGATGAAGAGGGAAGAATAAAAAATGATATCAAAATCAAAGAAATCAGGGAAGACTTGCATGAACTGAAGAAGCGGGATAGGTTAGTGATACTGATACAATGAAAATAAAGAGAGCATCAATGAACTATTTTTTCAAGTTTTTTTCTTTTTTTTTTTCTCCAAGGCCATGGAGTTAAGAGGCTTGCCCAAGGCCACACAGGTAGGTAATTATTAAGTGTCTGAGGCCAGATTTGAACTCAGGTACTCCTGACTCCAGTACCGGTGCTCTATCCACTGCACCACCTAGCTGCCCCATCAAGAACTATTTTAAAATGCACATAACCAAAGAAAGTTCAAAGGGAGACACAAATATGCCAATTTTGAAATTAATGTTATATTTCATATATAATCAATGTTATATTTCATATATAATCAGTCATCAACTTTCATGAGGGAAATCTTCCTAGAAAATGGTGTGAAAGTAAAAAAAATATGAATGTTGATTCACTGAACCTATGGGAAATGGGGGTTAGGTTCCCACAATGGCCAAAACTGTAATCTTTTCCTAGAGATTGCTGAAAATATACCTTTCTGCAAATAATTTTTTATAACAAAATGTTATATCTGATAATATACACTTTCCCACTGTAACCATGAATGCAGTATACAAAGTAACTGTTAACATGCAAAACATTTTTCTTGCTACTAATTCCCAAGAATTCTGTGACCTTTTATGCTAACATCTCAATTAAAAAAAATTGAAACACTGATTTTTCACACTCTATTCACTTTTCATGATATATGAAATTTGTGGTATTATAAATACTGTACAGCAAAGAAAAAATTTTAAACTAAAACATTTTTTAACCTGAATCTCACCTTCCTCTGTTAGATGACAGTGTGAAAGTGTTGGACTCTACACTATACTGCTGTAAACCTCTCCACTTTGACCACTTTCTTAAAATCAAGAGAGATTGCTGGGACTTTAGTTGCTGCTGTCAGAAGATGCCAAGGTTAGTGAGGTCTTGACACCTCCTCTGATGCCCTGCCCTTCACAGATGGGAACTGAAGGATCATGGAGGGTCAGACAGCTTGAAATAATCAGTCATTGTCTGCTTCTTACACTGTTTGCAATCCTTAAGGGTCTCAGATGTAAGATGACATTAACCTAAAGCTGTGGCTGATGATACAATCAACAGCCTTGATACCTCTGGCCAGCTGGTTGACTAGGCTGACCGTGCTGCTAACATTCTGACATGGATTATCCAACACCTTTATTTACTCACTAAGCTGCATCAACTGACTTTCATGCATGGGCTTAGAGTGCCAAGGATTTGCCCTATACTTTAAGGGTATAATTACAACATAAAACTTGAGTTTTAAAGGCAAACAACAATATACCATGAACTTACAGTGAGTGCTTTACAATGTTAGGTAGAACAAGACCATTGATGTCCAGTAGGACATCAGTTACTCCACAAACTTGTGGGCATCACACATCTAATTATTTTCTATTTTCATATAGCTATGAGTGTAAATGACTGCCAATGTGAGGTTACTAATAAATCACTCCAGTGCTTGAAGTTGCAAAAATTAAATGTGAGAATGTTGAGGATTGACTATTAATTAAAAAAACCAACCATATAAGAACAATTTGGAATCATGCAAAGCAGAGGACTAAAATAGCCAAACCCTCTGATTCAGAGATTCTACCATTAGGCATATATATGTCAATTAACAAGGTCCCCCCCCACCATAGGAATATTTCTACAGCAGCACTTCTTATAGTGTGAAGTGCTGGAAAGAAAGCAGATGCCCATTTACAAGGAAATGATTAGATGACTGAGGATTGGAACAATGATATGAACTGAAGCAAAGCAAGTAGAACCACAAACAACCACTGTACTAATAGGAACAGAGAAAAATAATTGAAATTGACTGCATTGAAATTATAATAACTGAGAATAAACATAAAGAAGAGCTATGAGAATATACTCTTCTCATTTCTGTTTAGGGGATGGAGAAAAATAATAGAAATGTTATACTTTTTTTGATGTAGCCACTTTTGTCCAACTTTTCCCTCCTCCCTTTCTCTTAAAAATGTATGATAAAGTATATTTGTTTGAGAGTAATGGATTGGGAAATGTTGTTACTGTAAAAACAAAAGTATATCAATCAATAAAATTTCTTTTAAAATGAAAAAGGAAGGGAAAAACTGTGAAAGATATTGCCAAGAAAGAATTAATAGTTCTTACCAACTGATTACATGGAATGGCAAAGAGGGGAATGTAAAAAATAATGACAAAATCAGAGAAACCCAGGATGATTTGTATAAACTGATACAAAGTGAAATGGATAGTATTGGCTATAATAATGCAAAGTAAATTAACTTTGGTAAATGTAATAATCACGACTTCAGAAAACTGATAAGGAATAGTCCATTCTATCTTGTGGTAGAGAAGTTATAGATTAGAGTTGCAGAAAAAGAGATACATTTTAAAATATAGACAATATGTGGATTTATTTTGCTCAACTATATACTGATATTATAACTGAGTACTTCTATTTTGGGTGGGGATAGAAGAAAATTGGATAGTGAGAGGATTGCAAAATAAAAAAAAAAGAAAAAGGAAAGAGTATAAATGACACATTAAATCCGAAGAAGAGAGCAAAAAGTTTCTGAAAGGGACATACACTAGCAGTGCAATGTTAAAGTTAATATACTACAAAAAACTGTATGTAATGAAGTTGTAGTTTAATATACAATTCTCCTTTTCCATTCTTTGCATATTAAGATCTTTGTGAAAACTGATGTTTAAGTTCGTAATAAAAGATGCTAAATAAAATGGAAATAAAAAATGTTGGCATTTTGATCTTGGGTCACTGGGAGGATAGTTGTGCATTAGTAAGAATAGGGAAGTTGAAGGAGAGGAAAGTTTCAGAAGGAAGATGAAAGTTTGAAGTGTCAGTGGAATATGCAGGAAGATACATCTAAGAAGGTGGAAATGGGATTAGAGATCTGGAGTTAAATGGCACTGGATAGGATGTCGTGAGAGTCAACTATATATAAGTGATAATTAAAGCTATGGAAATAGATCAGCTAGCCAGGACAGAAGTTACAGAGAAAAAGGACAACTGAGATGAGAGTATTAAGACATTAGAAGGAAGATGAACCAGTGAAGGAGACTAAGAAGAATAAGGAGAGAGCAGTGTTGTGGAATCTGGTGGAGGTGAAAGGATCAAGGAGAAAGTGGTCAACAATGCCAAATGTTGCAAAAATGTCAGAGAAAACAGAATGAGAAATGGCCACTGGTTAGAAATTAAGAAAGATGCCATAGGTGAATTTGAAATGAGAAGTCTTCTATATAGAGAATAAGGAGAGAGGACAGACTGCAAAAAGTTGATACAAGAGTGGATGGTGAAGTCTGGCAGTAAAGGGAAGGAGAAAGAGCATGACAGCTTTGAGAAGATAAGGATTAAGGGCAGGTTTTTGCTTTATCAATGGAAGAGATGACTAATCTAGCTATTGCACATCTGTCAAATCTCTTGAAACATGCTTCTTTTCCCAGCAGTATCTGGCTTGTCCTCAGTGGTGCTACTTTTCTGCACCAGGCAGCTAGTATCCTTCTGCTCTTTAATCTCTTCTTCATCATTCTAATTATAAAGGATTTTTTATCAATTATTTACATTTATCTCTGATGGTCCAAGTTTTTATCCTTCTATATTTCTTCCCTGATTTGCCAATTATTCCATATTCAAAAACTTACCCAAATAATGTTATTTAATTGAAATATAAATTTATGTAACTATGAGCAGGTATCTTACTTATCTAAAACTATAAATTCTTAGAAGACATGGACAGGATATGAAACTCTGATTAACAGAATAAGGATTGCCTTGGTGAGGAATCTCCACCATCAATGTAGGCTGGCACTTTCACAGTCACTTAAGAGTGTCTTAGAGAGTTGTCCAAGTTGCTCAGGGTCACAAAGCAAGTTTACATCAGAGATTGGACTTGAACCCAGGTTTTCCTGGCTCTGAGAGTAGTTTTATCTCCATACTAACTCTTGTGGACAACAGTCATATCTAAATAATCCTTTCTGTGTGTTCCCTAACATGTAGCCCAATAAATGTTAAAAATGAAATTCATTGACATTGTATTTTGCACACGGTTTACCTCAAGATCATTCAATGTTATACAATTGTAGAAAGTAAACAAATATTGTCAATGGTTACCTCAAAAAATATTAAAACTTAAAATTTTTCCTTTTAAAAATTATCTGCGTTAAATGGTCCTGGTTTTTGTATAGTTTATGAATTTTGTTCATGCCCTTTGAATGTTATTTTATTTTTTCATGGAAAGTTTTCAACATTCATCTTTTTGTAAGTTTCTGAGTTCTAACTATTTCTACCTCTCTCCCAGGGGTATAGGGTATATTCAGTGTAGACTAGTAGACTAGACTGCTTTCCATCTATAATGCCCACCTGAGTCACTTAATTCTCACCTGTGGCTCCAAGAAACTGTAGCATGTACAGTGGTCACACCCTTGTAATTTTGGCAGACAGGTTAAAGTGGTGCAGAGTGATGGTCTGATGATAGACTCATATACTCTTCAAGCTAAATATTCACATTCAACCAAAGCAGTGGCCCCAAGACAAAAGGACTATCAGAAGAATTAATGTCAAAAGATTAGAGTACTTCTCTTAGTTGAACAGTCTTGCTAAGAGGGAAAATACAGCCAGCACATAGTCAGCAACAGTGGAGCAGAAAAAGAATGGGCAACTTTCAGAGATCTGGTATATAACACTGCAGTTGTTCATCTGGGCCAGAGCACTTGCAAACACCAAGACTGGTTTGTTAAAAATAATGGGGAAATATAGAAATCCCTAAATGAAAAACAAGAACTCCACAGGGTTTACCATCCATTTCTAAGAAGGCAGCATTTAATTCCATCAAAAGTAAAGTACAAGCAAAGAATAGAGAGATGCAGAATTCTTGGCTCAGTAAGAAGGAAGATGAAATTCAGTTTTAAGCAGACAGTAACAAACCAAAATGCTTTTATGATGACCTGAAGGTTATTTATGGGCCAAAGACCTACTGTGGTGCACCTCAACTACTCGATACTGAAGGAGTTACATTGATCAATGATAGGGACATGATCCTAGAGAGGTAGGCTTCACACTTCCAGTGTTCTTAACAGATTGTCATTGATCAATGCAGAAATCATTGAGTTGAAGTCAATTATCCCAAGCTGAAGCTCCAACTGAAGAAGAGGTTTTGAATGCCTTTAGGCTCCTTTCATGTGACAAAGCACTTGGTGCTGATTCTATTCCAACTGGGATCTACAAGGTGTGGGGTTCATTGTTCATCCAAAAGCTGACTGAAATTTTCCAGGTTATATGGCATGAAGAGATTATCCCCTCAGAATTCAATGATACCTCCACTGTCCATCTCCATGAAGGTAAAGGGAATAGACTGTCCTGTGACAATCACAGTCATTTAGTTCTGCCAGAGTCCTTCTCAACAGACTGATCCTTCACCTGGAAGATAGTCACCTCCCTGGGAGCCAGTGTGGCTTCAGAAAGGGTTGAGGAACAGTTGATATGGTGTTTGTTGCCCAACAACTCCAGGAAAAATACCAGAAGCAGAACATTTGTGTACATTTGTTGATTTGACCAAAGCCTTTGATACTGTCAGTCAAAAGGATTAATGAAAATTATGTCAAAATTTGGATGCCTGGAGGAGTTATCAGTACTGTAAGTCAGCTTCATGCTTGCCTGGATTCTGGATAATGGATGATACTCTTGAGATTTCCATCACCAATGGAGTAAAACAAGGATGAGTCCTTGCTCCAATGCTTTTTAACATGATGTTTTCAGCCATGTTTTCAAACACCTTCAATGAGGGTGAACAGGATCACAAAGTCAGTTACTGCACTGATGGCAAATTCTTCAACTTGAAAAGGCTATAAGCCAAGACCAAAGTGGAGGGAGAGTTGGTGCATGATCTTCTGTTTGCAGATGACTGTACACCCAATACAGCCTCTGAAGCTGAGGGTGCAACAAAGTGTGGATCCATTCTCTGCTGCTTGTGCTAATTTTGGCCTAACAATGATCACCAAGAAAACACAGGTGCTCCATCAGTCAGCATCACATCATCCATATGTGGAACCAATGATTACAGCAAATGGAGAAGTTTAGAGTGCTGTGGACAAGTTCACTTACCTTGACTGTCCTTTCCAGGGAGGTACATATTGATAATGAGGCTGACACATACATTGCTAGAGCTAGCTTGGTTGTTTGGGAGAAAAGATGTCTTAGGACTAACTGCCAAACTGAAGTTCTACAGAGCTGTTGTGCTTGTGTCTGTGAAATCTGAACAGTCTACCAGCACCAGGCTAGGAAACTGAATAGCTTCCATTTAAATTGTCTTAGAAATATTCTGAAGATCACCTGGCAGGAGAAAACAACAGACACTGAGATTCTTTCTTGAGCTAAACTGCCCAGCATCCCAACATTACTACAGAGAGGGCAACTTCAATGGGCTGGACATGTTGGAATGCCAGAAGTATGTTTGCCAAAAATACTATTTTATGGAGGATATATAAGGGGCAAGTGCTCACAATGGAATCAGAAGAAGCAACACCCTGAAGGTCTCTCCTAAGAACTTTGGAACTGATTTTGCAGCAAGGGAGACACTGGCCCAGAACTGCCCAATAAGCAAGGTAGAATGGAAGCAGCTCAAAGGAAATGTGACATACATCAGTTTAGAGTACCCACTCCAGGTGTTCACATGGACTATTTGTTTCTGACTTGTGGTAGAGCATTCTGGGCTCATACAGCTCTGATCAGTCACAGTTAGACACACTACAACTTATCTCTAACATAATAATAAAGCTCTGGTCTTCAATAATGAAAAACCAACCAACCTCCCTCCCTTCCCTTTCTCCTCACCATGACAGTGAGTAATCTGAATTAGGTTATACATGTATAATCATATGAAACATTTACAGATTATTATTCATGTTGTGAAAGAATCAGAACTAGGTGGCTAGGTGGTGCAGTGCATACAGCACCGGCCCTGAAGTCAGGAGTACCTGAGTTCAAATCAGGCCTTAGACACTTAATAATTACCTAGCTGTGTGGCCTTGGGTAAGCCACTTAACCCCATTTGCCTTGCAAAAAAAAAAAAAAAGATCATTAAAAAAAAGAATCTGAACTAAAGAAAAAAAAACATGAGAAAGAAAAAGTTTAAAACAAGTTTTAAAAAGTGAAAACAGCATGCTTTGGTCTGCATTCTGACTCCATAATTTTTCCTCTGGTTATACATAGTATTTTTTTTAGGTTTTTGCAAGGCAAATGGGGTTAAGTGGCTTGCCCAAGGCCACACAGCTAGGCAATTATTAAGTGTCTGAGACCGGATTTGAACCCAGGTACTCCTGACTCCAAGGCTGGTGCTTTATCCACTACGCCACCTAGCCGCCCCTAGAATTATTCTTGATCACTGAACTCCTAAGAGGAGCCAAGTCCATTATAATTGTCATCACAAAATGTTGTTAACTGCAGTATATCATCTATGATTTTAAAGACTTGAATGGCATAAACACCACATAATTTTAATGTCTTTTAGATGGTCAGCTATTCTTTATACAAACATTAAGAAATTTAAAAATATTTAACCTTTTTCAAAGACTGCAGATTCTTATAGAATTTTAAAATAAATTTAAATGAAATTAAAATTTTAAAATTTAATTTTAAAATATTCTTTAATTTTATAAAATAATTCACTATGATAACATCTTATAGATTATCAGAAAATCACAGAACTTAGGGCTGGAAGGCTTTCTGATGGTCACAAAATCTAAGCCATATCAGACAAAGAACCACTCTTTATTGCAATAATTTGCTTGAAGACTAATGTTCCATTCTACTTTGCTACATTCTACTAGACTTTATTAGTTAGGAAGTTTTCCTAGGCTTATATAGCCTAAATTTGCTTCTTAGCAACTTTTACTCAGTGTTCCCAGTTCTGTCATCTAGACCTATGCAAAATATCTACTCTTCTTCCATGTAGTTTTCAAGTATGTAAATATAGTTATCATGTTACCCATGTTTTTTCTTCACTTATATCAATTTAGAGTCTTATCACCTCAGTTTCAGATTATAATTTTTATGCTTGAAACAACTTAATTTACAGGATACTGATTATAAAAGATGGGAAAAGTTATGGAACTTTAAGTCATAGTAAATTCTTTCTCAATTACATAAAAGTAATAGTTTCGAACTTTATGTATCATAATCTTATTAACTGTTAACAGTAGTTACATTAAGCAAAGAAACTTTTGCACTTATAATTCTTCATACTGTATATCTAAATTATGAATATTTATGGATTCTGATGTTTTTTAATGAGACTATTAGGAATATAGTCATTCAGAACATAGTACAAGCACACACATATACAACAATCATTTATGAGTATTTTTAGTGCAATTTATAAAACTATTTTAAAAGATTTTTGGAGGGTGGGATAAAGTATAATAAGGCATCCTCTAAACTACTGAGTAGGGGCTGTTTTAGTAAAATTGAATTAGTTTAATTCAATGAACATTTGCAATATCAGATATTAGTAAAGTTAGGTAAAACACGATCTTTGCATAAAATAATTGAATTTTATTTTAATAAGAGATGCTAAAATAGGAATAAATTAGATAGTTGATTCTTAGTATATTTATGCTATAGTATAATGATAGTTTAAATGAGAGTTATTTGAGCAATAAAAGACACATAAATAAACTTCAATAAGAATTCAAAAGCAATTGAGTATTTATGAGCATAAAAAACTTGTTGGAACTAAATGAAAAATAAAGAAAATCTGGCAAAATATATTTATGATAGCTATTTATGTAGTATCTCTTAGTTTTTAATCCTACCAAGACTAATAATTTTAAACAAGATATTTAATATATTTTGGACTTCAATTTTAAAGGATAAAAGATTTCCATGTAAAATATGTTTATTCTATAAATAACATAAGCTCAAGAAAAATAAGAAAAATATCAATTACTATACAGTAAACTGAGCTAAGTTGTTTCAGTCATATCTGATTATTTGTGACCCCATTTGGATTTTTTTTTTGCAAAAGTACTGGAATTGTTTGCCATATGCTTCATTTTTTGAAGCCAAGAGAGGTAAATGACTTGCCCGGGGTTACACATCTAGAAACTGTCTAAGGACTGACTGGAACTCAGGAAGACAGTCTTTTCAATTTTAGGCCTGTCAGTCTATCCACTACACCACCTAGCTGCCCCAACTAAATCATATATCATATACTAAAGAATTCAATGATATGAGACCTTAGAGTACAGCATATAGTGCATTATTAAATAAGCAATCACCAATAATACTTCAAAAAGTAAATCCATATAAAAATTGAAGTGTAAGTTGAAATCTTAAAATGCCATTATAACTACCAAACTTGTTTCACTAGGTGATTTCCTCAGAAATCAAAGCTTTGTCTGTCTAGCCTGCATTTATATTTAGTCTAGGTAAAGTAATCTCTCTTTTGATCTTCGTTTTGCCATACACTATAAATTGTTTTATAAAGCTTTAACATAAATTTAGTTTCATAAATCATGGATCATTTTGTAACAGCAAACCGCTTATTTGAAAATTGCCTTAAAAACAAACAATGTGTCTACAAAGGACTGAACTGAATATTGTGACTTTTCATATGTGCTTCTTTTGTTTGAATTATTTACCTCTTGTGAAATCTGTATTACTTGTTCTTTTTGATGTTCCAGGTCTTTTACAAACAACGAGTTTTGTTTTTCTAACTGAAGCAGTCTTCTTGCCAAGTGAACACTGTGCCAATTAAATGAATAAAATTAATGTCCAGAAACTGAAGTACTATCCAAAACATGCTATATGCATTTTACTACTTCAAAATTTTCATCATAGTTTCTTATGATGATTAACTATTCATAGAAAAATCACTGAATTATATTTGTAACCGTTTAAGACTCCCAAACCAACTCTTAGAAAATTGAAGAATGTTAAGATTCCCATTTAACACTACTATGTTATAGTATATTGATTATGATAGTGATTGCTTCTATCCTTTGAAGAATGCATGTGTTATATAATGCTATCAAAAAACTTCAAAATACCCTGTTGGTTATTTAAAGAAACATTTTATTCTCATGAATATTTTAGATTTAAAAATTAATTAGACTTCCATTTTGAGAAGTAACATTTACAAATGATTTAAAAATAAAGTGTGTGTGTGTGTGTGTGTGTGCACGTGTACGTGTGTGTGTGTATGTATTTACAAAGCTGTGTTTTAGTAAAATTTATCTGGAAGTGGTATGTGAGGTGGATTGGAAAAAAGGAGTAATTAGAAAGCAAGGAAAAAAGTAAACTACTAAATTAGTTTAGTTTTTCAATTGCTAATTCATTTATGTGTATTCATAAATTCTGGGAAGTTCTCTTATCATCTCTGGCATTATAGTGTTTAGAGTTTGTCATACCATATTCTTTTGGGAGACACTACATTCAATTGTAGTACTAGTGATTTTTAACATTGAAATCTCATATCTGTTTGCTCCTTCTTATTCCTATATGGGGTGGGGTGGGGGTGTAGTTCAGACTTATGGAACATGCCAAGGCTTCAGACTTCAAGACACATGTTAAATTTAACTATTCAATTCAGAAATAACAACTTCTGGAAGTGATTGGAGAAAGACCTTCAAAAATGAAACAAAGAAGATTAAAAAAAACAAGACTATTCTTCACCATCAGAAAAAAATAGGTAGTAATGGAATACAGTGTTCTGAAGAACAATGGAACTCAGTCCAACATGACCAATCCTACAAATTTGAGCTTAACCATAAATGAAAAAACATTCATATTCAATAATAAAGACATGCCTGAAACTTTCTTAGAACATAAACCAGGCTTAAAGAGATGATTTACTTCTTGAACACATCAGACAATAGAAAAATAGAAAGGGTGAATGAATCCAGCACTAGCTGCAACAAGAATAGCAGAGTGATAGTACAGAGATTAGTAAGCCTTCCCCCTTACCCAAATGTATCCCAAAAGACAGGTGAAGGAAGAATTCAACAGTGGTAATGCTGAAGGGGTGAACCTGGAGCAATGTGGACAGAACCCACTAATGCTCTGCCTATGGATGAATCAAAAAAATTGAGGGATTACATTACAAAACAGGAAAGATACTTGGGGGGTGGACAGGGAAAAGGAGGATAGAGGTGACTGTGTGATGTGCTCATGGCATGCTGAGGGCTAACAATGAAGGGAAGGTGACCTGTGTGGTATCTCAGGAAGAGAAGAATTATGGAAGACAAGGTGAAGAGAAGGGGAGAGTATTGAACAGGAAGGAGGTCTTGCTTTGGTAGTGGAAGGAGGTTTTAATGATGAGTATTCCTTTGGTTGAAGGGAGATGATCTATGAAGGGAGAAGGGGCCGTGTGTGTGTGTGTGTGTGTGTGTGTGTGTGTGTGTGTGTGATCTGACAGTTGAAAAGACAACTGGACCTCCTGGGGGTGGGAGTGGTAGCTTAATGGCATCTATGGGGTGCAGTGGGAAGGCATGTACTCAGGGAAGAAATTTTCAGGCAAACTGGGAAAGGTAACCAGAGGAAGATACAGAATTGTGGTGGGCTGCATAATCAGAGGTATGCATGCTTGCTTTGGCAATAACATGTTCAATGATATATAAGATTTAACACTGTTCTGGGAAAGAGATAAAATGGAAAAGGAAATTCACAGAGTAAGTTCCAGAATGCAGAGGCAGAAAATGCTTAGTAAGTTTTGTAGAACAGATTACTTTGTAAATTTTGATTCCATGAGGAATATAAAGAATAGTCTCTATTAGAGTTAATGAAACAGAAAATGAGGATCTATATTAGACAGAAAGGATGAATAGGTGAAAAAGATTCAGAGTGCAAAAACGGCACAAAAAGAAAAAAGTTAAAAAAACTAATGAACAAGATCAGTTGAAGGGAAGGAGAAGGAATCTACTTGATTAAGATGTAAATAAAGGAGAGAAGAATTAAATAACTAGATTAAAGCAGGAAAGAAAAAGAAACTAATAACCAAACCCTTAAGGAAATGCATTATATAACACATGGGAAAGTGGATCATGGATTAACAGGAAGAGAGTCACCTCGAAAATGATTAAGTTTATGCAAACAAAAAAATTAATACTATGTTTACAGCAGAAGAGGGGAAAAAAACTGTAACTTGAAATAAAACCAATAATGAAGGTAAATAGAGGAAAATACAGCCTATCTCTCATGACTTTAAATGTGAATGGGTTAAACAATAGAATAAAATGAAAAAAATCGGATAAGAAAACAAAATTTTACAAACTATTGTTTACAAAAAACACACTTATAAAAGACAGACATACACAAAATAGAACTAATGGAAAAAAAAGTACCATGCATTAAATGGACCCCCAAAAGTAGGATTTGCAATCATGTCTGATAAAGCAAAAATAAACATTCAATAAAAAAAGTATAAACAAGGAAAATATATTATGCTAAGAGAACATAGATAACAAACCAATATTAGTAATAAACTTATATGCTACAGATACCCTGGCATTCAAATTGATAAAGGAAACATTAACTAAGAAGACAATAAACAGTAACACAAAAGGATATTTCAATATACCTCTCTCAGCTTTTGATAAGTAAAAAAAGAAACCTTTATTAGATTGATGTTTTCTAAGGTCATTTGGTGAGTAGTCCACTTGAATCAATATGACCTTTAAAAAATTTGTAAAAGGATAAGTTGGGTGAAGATGATGCTACTACAACTAACTGCTACAACTATATGGAGTATTTAACAGGCAATCTGAAGGAAGACAATATGTCCAGGAAGAGTCTAAGAAGTTACTCCTGAATATCTATATCTTTTTAACAGGATGATGGCTTTACTTACATTTGGTTCATACATCTGAATTATACCCTTCAACCTGGCCTTTAAAATGAGAACAGAGACAGATGGCTTTAGAGAGCAGAAGACAGGTACCAAGAGGAGAGAAGGTTCAAACCCAGGGAACTACTCCAAGTTGAGACTCTACATAGGATCTTGTGGGAGGTGGGGCTCAACAGAAAAGGGAAGCACTTGATTCTCTAGCAACCCTTGTGTGTGTATGTGTGTGTGTGTGTGTGTGTGTATGTGTGTGTGTGTGCATGTGTGCACAAGGTGCAAGGGGGGGGAGGTCTCAACTATAAAGCAGGATCTATTATAGTATGACAATTACTAAAATATCTGTCAATTCCTGGGAGCAACAAGGCTCTAGTAAGGGATAAGTTGCTTGAATCTTTGGCAATCTGAATTTTTTCCCTTTGAAAAGGGGTACAAGGCTGGTACATCTAGGGCACTGCTCTAAGTCTGGAGGATTAACTAAGGGGCTACCTAGACAGAGGCGTTGTTCTAGTTATTTTATGATTTTGAGTGTTCAACTCACTGCTTAACCCCTAGCATGACTTACAACACCACTACTCAATTCAAACTGCTTTCAAGCTAGTTATCAATGATGTCTTAATCACTAAATCCAATGTCTTTTCCTCAGTCATCTTTCTCCATCTCTTTGTAACTTTTGACACAGCTAACCACCCCCCTCCTCTGGTTCCTTTTCTTGCTTTAACTTCTGTAAACATTTTTAGATCTTACTTTTCCTGAGTTATTAACTATAATTATACTAAAGGCTTTATTCTGGTCTCTTTCTTCTTCTTTGTACATAGTTTCCTTTGTTAATCTGATCAGCACCCAGGGATTCAATGATCATCTCTAGACAGATGATTCCCAAATTCATATGTTTTGCTCTAATTTCTCTCCTGAACTCCAGTCTGGCAATACCAACTGCCTACTACATACCACCATGGATGTCCCAAAAGCATCTCAAACTAAACATGTCAGTGATATGTCATGTTATATTTCTTCTCAAACCTCATTCCTCTCCTAAAGTTCTTTACTTCTATTAATAGCTCCTCTATTCTTCTAGTCACCCAAATTCTCAATCTTGAAGTCATGCTTGATTTCTCTCCTCTAAACTGATTAGTTGGCAGTCAGTTGTGTGTGTGTGTGGGGTTCTTTCTTCCACGATGTCTGTTGTATTCCTTCCCTTCACTGTACTCACACAGCTTCAATTATAGTTGAGGTTCTTCTCACCATCACTTGAACTATTACAGTATCCTTACCTGACTAATTTCTATGACTCCACCCTTTCTTTTCTTCAGTTTATCTTTTATACAACCAAATTTATATTTCTAAAACACAAATAAGATCATGTTGCCCACTACTCAAAAATTTTCAATAATCTTTCTAGGATAAATAAAAACAAAGAATGTCACTGAAAGTTCTGCAGAGATTGCCATCTTTCTACCATTCTAATATTAATTCTAATTATACACCTTTCTTGCATTCTCTGTTCCAATTAAAATGGTCTTCAGTTGTTACTTGTGACATTCTATCTCCCACTTCAGTGCTTTTGTCAAGTGGATTCTGTGTCTATCCTCTCTATCACCTTACAGAATAACTGGCTTCCTTCAAAACAGAGCCCATGTGCCAACTCCTTTAAGTCTTTTCCTGACATTAACAGTTGATAGTATTCTTCTAATTCTTATTCACTGCTATTTATTGTGTAAAAAATTAATTTTTTGGTAATCAAAACTCTCTCTTAATTTTTATGATAATTTCTATTCCTTGTTTGGTTAATTATCTTATTAGTCATAGCTAAAAATGGTTCTTATTTCACTCTTGCCTAATTTTTGAATGATAGAGCTTTGGGAAGCAGATAAATGATGCAATATAGTGGCATAAACTTCCCAAAAGAGCGTGTATTCTTGGGTTTATCCAAGACTGTTTAAAGACTTGATTTCTTCTGAGTCTGTGTGGTCAATCTATTCCATATTTTCTATTTTTAAACCAAAATAGTTTGATGATTATGAAGAAGTTATATGATACAGTGGGTAGAGCACTAGGCCTGGATCTTACTAAGACCTAAGTTCAGATCCAGCTCCAGATTCTTACTACCTGTATGACCCCTAGGCAAGTCACTTAACCTTTGTCTAACTTAATTTCCTCACTGTAAAATGGGGATAATAATAGCTTCCTTCCAGAGTTGTCATCAAGTCTGGATATAATAATATCAGTGCCTGGAATCTAGCAGGTGTTGAATAAATGCTTGCTCCCTTCCCATTACTGCTCTGTAAATAGTCTTGAGATGTGGCAGTGATATGCCCCTTCAGATCTATATTTTCTCTCATTGTTTCAAACTGAGTTTCTAGACCTCTTCATCCAAATGAATTTTGTTATTATCTTGTCTAGTACAGAACATGATGAATTTGACTCTGGGTGATTGAGTCCAACAAGTAGGATTTACTCTTTACCTGCATCAGGTCAATTCTGCTTGTTTTTAAATCTATGATTCTATGTCCTACAAATATACTGTACTTATCCTGAGCATTCACATCATTGTGATTATCAACTTCTAGCTTAAGATACACTCCCTCTGTGATGATTTCAGGCCTCTCTTATCTCCCTCTTTCCTGACTGACTTGCATTTATTCAATATAATATTTCATCATATAATCTTATTTTGTTCACTGTTGCTTTGTGACTCAACTAAATTAAAAAATCCATGAGTTGGCTCTAAAAATATTCATCAGTTGATTAAGTCATTGTGTTATAACTGAATATTTAAAAATGAATAAATATATTGATAGAATTTAGATTCTCAGTTTACAAAACTTAGATGGAAAAAACTACGCTAAAGTCTCTTTTGAATTAGGCAGCACTAAGAATTTAGCAGGGCAATTCTTTCATTTTCTAAATTTTGGCTCTTATTTTGCTTTGGTGGATGCTATAGAGGTTTAGGTGGGGTTCATTTAAAAGATTGTAATGTAGAAGAATAACAAGGAATTAAAGTATAACTGCTATCTCATGGAAGAACTAAAGAATTAAAGACAATTCAAATTCAACTGAATACAAGACAATCCTCAGAAAACAAAGTTCTTAAGAAAACAGACTATTAGATGGAAAATGGTTCTTGTACAGGGTATTTTGTTATATAAAACTGATTGCAAATATCTAAACAAAGAATTATTTCTAAAAATTTTCTGTAGGGATGTGGAAATACCATAGCTTTGATACATGATGCATATCTTTGTTATATATTTTTGTTCACACATCAAGAAAAATGCAGCTTCACCTGAAAACTTGCATTATGGTGATTATTTTATTCTAATTTATTAAGTAGAAATGACAATATATATATATATATATCTGACAAATTTTCCCAGATTCATCCTTTGGCTTAATCAGTAGTATTTTAAGTCAAATATTGTTCCTTTTGACTCCATTAGAGGTATTCATTATTTAGAAATATAAGGTACCACCCTAACAGTAACATGGAGGTGATGATCAATCTTAATGGACTTGCCCATTCCATCAGTGCAACATCAGGCACAATTTTGGGGTATCTGCGGTAGAGAATAAGTCTATATCTAGAGAAAGAATTGTGGAGTTTGAACAAAGACCAAAAACTATTACCTTTTTTTTTATTTTGATTTTTTTTGTTTTTTTGCAAGGCAGTGGGGTTAAGTAGTTTGACCCAAGGCTACACAGCCAGGTAATTATTAACTGTCTGAGGCCGGATTTGAAGTCAGGTACTCCTGACTCCAGGGCCAGTGCTCTATCTGCTATGCCACCTAAACGCCCTTATTATCTTTAATTAAAAAAAAAACAGGTATCTCATGATATAATTTTTCTATCTCTTATACTTTATTTTTTTTCCCTAAGATATAATTTCTCTCTCATAACATTCAACTTAGATCAATGTATACCAAGGAAACAATGTAAAGACTAATAGACTGCCTTCTGTGGGTGCTGGGGGAGAGGAAAGTGAGATTAGGGGAAAAATTGTAAAATTCTAAATAAATGAATAAGAAAATAAAAGGAATGTAAGATACTAATGTATTATAGTATAGATTTTGCCAATAAGAATGTGGCAAAGCTCTATTTATTTATTTATTTATTTGTTTGTTTGTTTGTTTGTTTGTTTATTTATTTTTTAGGTTTTTCCAAGGCAATGAGGTTAAGTGATTTCCCCAAGGCCACACTGCTAGGTAATTATTAAGTATCTGAGGCTGGATTTGAACTCAGGTCCGTTTGACTCCAGGGTCAGTGCTCTATTCACTGCACCACCTAACTGCCCATCTGTTTATCTTTAATAGCCAAAAGTATTACTGGTAGTTGAGGCTTTCCTTTATCTCTAGTAACTCTAAATTTCAAGTTTGTTTGTAATTGCAAAGAAAAATTTGCTTAAATAACATATATATTTGACTAAAGTTATTATGAGGACCAGTTAACTACTCAACTACTGGAATTTGTGGCATTTTATTTTTATTTATTTGATTTTTAGGACATCTTTCCCATCAAACATGCTCTAAATTTCAAGTTGGACTTGAAGTTACTCTTACAGTTTCAGGCAATTGGTCTGAATTAATATATAGGTACTTTTCAGCTCTATAACAATAGTCAGAAAAAGTGTTTCTCCTTTCTCAGCTTCCCATGAAAAACTAATTTAGAACAAGACCACATGTACCAGAGAGATTCCAGTCTCAGTTGTCAATTAGCTAAGGCTCTCCCTTCTGTCCTCTTGTTGTCAACGGATTAAATAATGTTCTCAGACTGATTAAGTGTATTTAAATTAGACTTTTAAAGGCTTTTCCACAAGTATATTTTTGAAGTATATCATCAAAATTGAACAAGAGCAAGTTTTTTAAAGATTGTTTAAAATCAAATCCAAAGAAATAATTATTTTCTCACTTGTAGTAATAACTGAGAAGGGATAGTATCCTAATCTAGAATCTGAGGATAAAAAAGAAAGCTAAAGTGTAGGCAGGGGGAAAAAGTATCAAGCTGAATAAATACTCAATTGCAGGTTCCCTCCCTCAATTATTTTCTTCTCACTCCACTAGGAGAGTTTCAACTGAATTTTCAAAGAACAGCATAGAAACGAAAACAAAGGGCCCAAAGCACACAAGAAATTTTACAATAAAACCCTCCAACCTGAAATTTCTACACATTCAAATCTTCCAAAATAAACAGAAAAGTTCATTCCATGAATGTCATTTTATTGCCTAGGATTCAACCATTTAGTATTTCAAGTTAAACAGTATAACCAAAACATATAACTAGAAAATCTTGTTTGCTATTTTCAAAACAGTCAGGACCAAAACAGAAACATTACTTTGGATTTTCAAGTTCATTCAAGTCAGGCAGAGTTCATTTTACTTGAATTTATGTTAATTATATAGAAAATTTTAACTTTTTACAACAATGTAATAAGGTGAAAAATTCTGCTAACAATTCTATTTGTCTCCTGTTTCTCCTCTTTTAAAATGTAAGGAATTTCAGTTGATTTGTAAAATGTTTTTATAAGGCATCTTCAAGGAAGATATTTTTCAACTAAGTAGGTATAAAAACTAATTATGCCATCCTTTGAGTAAATGGCATCCAATTATCTAAATTAAGAAAAGCCACTAAGATATGGATTACCAATCCTGGTTTTCTGACTAGGGATCCTTTAATATCTCAAAGGTCTTACAGAATTCTTAAAGCAAAACTAAGTTGAACTTATTTTAATTTTTAAAGTGACTGAATCCTTAACATACAAGGAAATGTGTTTTTCATGACTGCACATGTATAACCTATATAAAATTGCTTACTGTTCTGGGGGTGGAAGCAGCAGAAAGGGAGAGAGAATTTGAAATTAAAAAATAAAAAAAAAGAACGCTAAAAAGATTTTGCAATTAATTTGGAAAAATATCACTCACCCCCCCCCAACAAAAACCTCTAACCCAACAACTGTGACTCCTACAGCATGTTTGATGGGAAAGACTTCCTAAAATCAAATAAATGTAAAGTGCCACAACTTCCAATAGTTGAGTAGTTAACTGATCCTTATAATAAATTTTAGCCAAACAATATGTTACTTAAGCAAATCATTCTTTGCAATTTCTTTACAATTACAGACAAACCAGGGAGATAGTGGTTTTGATGGAGAACAAAACACATTAGATACGATGTGTTTCATAGAATATTATAAAATATGTTTATCATCTGGGTGTGAATGAAGTTCTAGTGCTAAAACTTCATAGATTCTTTTTGTAACGTATGCTGGTCACATTGTTTATCCAGCTAGGAGAATATCGATAGCAGCACTTAGCATAATATCTTAGCACATAAATGCTTGTTGTTTTGAACATGAATATTTGAAAATCCAAACTAAAAAACAAACAAAAACAAAACTATTCTAGAAATTTAATGATTACTGAAATGGCCTTGTTTCTATCTCTCTATCCACTGCACTCCCCCTCCTGCCTCCTTAGTGTTTTAACAGTCATGTTAGAAACACCACACTGTCTGGGTCCTATTGAAATTGTTGTTTTATGTAGTGCCAGGAGGGAAGCTTCTACAATTATTCTCTAAGTCATATGGAGCCTATATCTTATGTATTTTGTAGATCACCACTGATAGAATGATCTTTGATTGAACACAAGCTACTATGAAACAACATCTTTTCAATCTTGTACCTAATATATGCTTTTTAAAAACCTAAATCAAAGATTTTACATTTACATCTATGAAATTTTGGTTTGTTAGGATTTGGACCACAGATTTCCTTTAGAAAAACTGCCTTATTTACAGCTGGGCACATCATGGGAAGGGGTCTTTTACTAGAAAGAGGAAGACTGGGGAGTACTAGACCTGAGAGCTTCACTGTAAGGGCTAAGAGCAGAGGCATCTCTGCCCATGGTTCAAATAGAGTGGTGGGCATACAGCAGGTCGAAAGCATGGTGGCACTTTTGTATCTTAACCCATCCCATCCCTCCAGTTTAGATGACCCAAGAAACTCTTCCTCAAAATAGCTCTCTGGGTCATTATGAGAAGAATGCCTGGCATCAACTGGCAGAAAGATATTAATAGCATGCCCATTAGGCCCGAGTTCAAGGTTCATAGATACCAGTGATGGGATCTTCAGAAATATTTGGACAGTTGGATTGTAAGGAGATGGACTCAGTTCTGACTTCCTAAATCTGGAATCTAAGCAAGAACAAAAAGGGGCATTTCTTTTGGACATTTCTTTAAATTTTTTGACCTTGTGATTCGAAGATAGTTAGCCAGATATACTCTACTTGGTAAAGTTCTCCTTCTCTAGTGACAAAGGTTCTTCTGGATTGCAGCCAGATTAAATCTGAGAACAGAGACTCCTTCATTCAAACCTCCATCTTTAAAATTTCATATATTACATACCACAGAGATTAAGAAAGTCTATTAAAATCAAACTATAATATGCTATTTCCCAGCCATCGTTATGTTCAGTAACACACGCCTATGTTAAAAATAACAAAAGAACATAAGTCATCCTCAGTATGGTGTCTCTAGGGAAACTCCTATGTTCCAAATTGGATTTTAGAATCTTAGATATCTTCAACAAAGAGAATTAGCTATTTTTACTACACATATAATTTTCTAAGCCATCTACCCCTGAGTCAGATTTTTCTTTCCTTATCAAACTCTTCAAAGTGTACCTTAGGGGAACTGTGTAACTTCCCAGTCAATAAATGGTTTACCTGATATACCTTGTAGGTAATTTATTATACTGCTTATATATCCTAGAAGCCACTACTTCAAATTTTCCTTCAAAAAAGGTTAAAGCAAGTCATATTTTGTTTTAGCTTAGTTTGTAATGCTTTTTATATAATTTAAATGCATCCTAAATATAAAGAGGTTCAAATAATCAGCAAGAGTTTATTGAGTGACAAGAATGTGCCAACTGCCCTGCTAGGCATTTACAGAAGAGGAAAATATGGTCTCTATCTTCAAAGATCTTAAAAAACCTGGTTGGGATCAACACTGACATGGTGTATAATTAAGTGTTAAATTATAGGATACAAATGATAAGTACTGTAGAATTTCAAAACAGATTAAAATTAATAAGGTCTGGAGTAGTTAGGAAAGGCTTCCACAGCCCGAAGAAACCCCTTGAGAGAGGTGGGATTTGTAGATGTAGAAGAGAGGAAGAAGGGCTGTAGGCTTTTTGGGAAGCAATAGGAAATTAATCTGATTAGTTTAAAAGGGGACAAGTAAGAAATAAAGTTAAGTGGGAAAAAAATGAAGACATACTATGGAGAGGAAAAATAAGGCAGTGAGAGAGGAATAGTAAAAAAACAATGAAAATGTTTGATCAAGAGAATAAAAAGATTGGAAAAATATTTAGGAAGATTAGCATGGCAGTATTCAGACCCTAGAAGTACTTGGAAAAGATAGCTATACATTATATGACAAGATTTTATGATGTGGTCCAGAGGTGAAACATGACTTTTGATGGGTCTCACCAAAATTTTTACTGTTTCCTCAGAATCCATAGGTTAACTTTCTGTCTGTTTCTGTACCACTGAGTCAATAATGGGGAGGGTGTAGAAAAAATGACATAAATCAGTTGTTTAATAAACTTTGATTAAAAACCTACTAGGTGCCAATCCTCTTTAAGGAATCCATATTCTAATGGGGGAGACAATATGCAAGTAATACAATACAAATGAACTCTATACAGGATAAATAGAAATGACCACCAGAAAGAAGATACTTGAATTAACAGGAATTGGGAAAATTAGGAAATTACAAAAATCCCTGTGGAAGGGGGGATTTCAGCTGGGATTTGAAAGAAGTCAGGAAAGTCAACCAGTAGAAATGAGGGAGAGCAATGCAGGCATGGGAGATGGTGAGAAGAGACAGAGGGGCTTGTGTGAGGAATAACAAGGAGGTTAGTGTCACTGGACAGAAGAGGATGAGAGGATTATAAATTATAAGAAGGTTTGGAAGGGCAAGGAGTAAAGGCAGTGGTTATGAAGGGCTTTGGACATCAAAGAAAGGATTTTATATTTGATTCTGGAGGTGATAGGGAGCCACTGAAATTTTCTGAGTGGAGGTCATGGGGGTGGTGGTGACCTGATCAGACCTATACTTTAGGAGGAAAAACTCTGGCAGATAAATGGAGGAGAGCCTGGAGTGGGGAGGGATTTCTGGTAAGTACACCACCCAGGAGGCTGCAATAGCTTAGCTGTGAGGAGATGCGAAGCTCCTAGTGGGGAGCTGCTGTTCTGCCAGGTTTCAGCTCAATGGAACAAGATGTTGCCTCTAGTCTCATTCCCATGTACCCAACTCCAAGTCCTGATTGCACCAACTCGGTCTCCTTTCCACTCTGACTGGAGGGCTGAAGGGGAGTACCAAATTCCTCCTTTGTAGAGGCAGAAACCAGACTTGCCCTTGTCACTTTGCTCCTCTGCCTGATTTCAATTCTACAGAACAAAATACTCCCTAATATCTCCTCCTCCCTGCCTCATTTTGTAGTTCTTCCTCCACGAGACTGTAGATTTCTTAAGGGCAGAGATTGTCTTTTTTATTCATTGTTTCTCCAGAGTTTGGCACAGTGCCTGGTTCAGAGCAGGCACTGAATATTTGTTGATTAGATTGGGCTGGAGGAGGCATATTCTGGAGATGAGTGAGGGTTTTTTTGAAGGTGAGGGAGATGTGGGCATATCTGTAAGCAGCAGAGAAGCAGGAAAAAGACAAGGGAGATTCTGGGAATAAGTGAGAGGAGTATCTGCTGGAGGAGACAGGATGGAAAGGGAGCACTTGGACAGGCAGAAGGGTTTCCTTGCTCAGGAAAAGGGCCATCTCTTCATGGAAGACTACGTTAAAGATTTGATAAAAATTAGGCAGAGGGCACTTGAGTGATACTGGATGAAGATGATGGAGCTCACTGCAAAATAGTATGAAGCAAAGTTCTCAGTTGAGAGGGTACTGGGAAAGAGGTCCAAGACACATTTAAGGAGGGATGAAAAAGTTTAGAAAAGTCAATGTGTTGAATGGGATAGTAATTAATTTGGGAGGTGTGGAATGATTGCCTAGCAGTAATTAGGACTCACTTGAGATTATGGAATAAAAAATTGTAGTAGATTCAGTCAGAATGTTATGATTTTCCCTCCTTTCATTCAGTTGCCTGTGTGTGGGAATGTGAATAAAAGCATATGGTGGTGGGAGTCATCCAAAGCTGAGGTTAGACAGGGAAAAATATGTGATATGATACTCAAGAGAAGAGAACAATGTAGAGTTGACCTGGTTCACCAAAGGGGCAAGATGGGTAAATGAGAGTGTACAAGGATGACAGCCTGGAAGGAGGAGTAGAGGGATTGAAAGTCAGCGTAGATGAAAAGCAAAGTTTGATATTGGAAGGCAGAGTGATGAAAAGATTGTGATTAAATAAGGAAATTCCATAATCTTTGAATGTGGAGGCAGTACATCTGTAGGTGATGGAGAAATGGAGGTTATGAACATCTTTGCAGGTGGCTGAGGTGGGGCAGAGGAGTAGTTCACAGGAAAGAAACAGGTTGAGGAACTAGGAGGTTATGGTGTTTGAGGAAATTTGATATGTATATTGAAGTCTTCTAATAGGAGGATAGGTGCTGGAGAGGGAGGGACTGGAGATCTGTAGACAAGAACTACCAGAAATGTAAGGTAGAAAATATAGATAATATGGACATTTCTAAGGAAAAGCTTATTGAGTATTAATTGTAGGGGGAGAATCTGGAAGTGACAAATGAGGAGAAACAGAAAAATACAATAGTATGGATAACAAGAACTACATATTAACTTGTAAATTCTGTTGCTTATGGAAGCATGAGTAATTCATGTGAAAAATTAGGCAGCAATATATTTATATGACTTAGTAGTGATCTAAAGGAATATCCTAAGGGAAATAACTGAAATAGATTACTATCCATTATTGCTGTTGTTACTGAAATATTGATTACCATAGATTAAAATAATGTATAAAAATCAAAAATATAGTTTTTCTTAGTGATTTGAAAAGTATGCATATCTTCAATCAATTCAAAAAGTTATAAATAATGCTATTATTTATAACTTGCCTGAATAAATAGAACTAATATGCATTGTATTTACCTTTGCTGTAGTCGTCTTCTAGCTGTTGTGGGAACATTAGCACCATAACCATAAGAAAAAAGAACTCGTTCTGCTTCTTCTTCATTTTCAACTGTAAAATGGTAAAAATATGCTAATTAGCACATTAATTTTCTATAAAGTGTGACAAAAATATTCATATAAATATTCACCATCTATAAATGGGGACTTCTTTTTTAATAGAAAGTACATGACAAGATGCATTAGGTTTATTTTTTAAATGTTTGAAGTAATCAAAGAGATGGTACATCACAGATGCGAAGTCAGTTATTTTATGATGGCAAAGATTTTCACTGCAATTTATATGGTAAAAAGCATGATAAGATATAATGATCATTCTATTATGTACCTTTCATATAAGAAAAATATTTTTATTTAGAAGATAGCATTACCTGAATGAATCATACATGTTCAAGTCAAAAGATTTATGAATGAAAGTAATATTAAAAAGTAATTTGGAATTTGAGTCTTACAACTAAACTATGAGATAGTAAAATTACATAATATAATGCTTTTCCCCCCCTAATTTGATGGTAATAGTCCTTGGTCTTTGTTCAAAGTCCATAATTCTTTCTCTGGACATGATTTCTTTTTTATAAAATTTTTATTTATGTTTTTCCACAACATACAGTAATAGTTTTCACCAATCTTTTTTTTATTAAAGATTTTATTTGTTTTACAATTTTCCCCCCAATCTTCTTCCCTCCCCCCTCAACCCCCCCGCTGCAGAAAGCAATTTGTCAGTCTTTACTTTGTTTCCATATTGCACATTGATCCAAATTGAGTGTGATGAGAGAGAAATCATATCCTTAAGGAAGAAACAAAAAATATAAGAGATAACAAGATTAGACAATAAGATGGGTTTTTTTTCCTAAATTAAAGGGAACAGTCCTTGAACTTTGTTCAAACTCCACGGTTCTTTATCTGGATACAGATAATATTCTCTGTCACAGACAGTCCAAAATTGTCCCTGACTGTTGCACTGATGGAATGAGCAAGTTCATCAAGGTTGAACATCACTCCCATATTGCTGTTGGGGTGTACAGTGTTTTTCTGATTCTGCTCATCTCACTTAGCATCAGTTCATGCAAATCCCTCCAGGCTTCCCACAATTTGCCAAGCCATCCCCCAATTGAAGGACATTTACTTCATTTCCAATTCTTTGCCACTACAAACAGGGCTGGTATGAATATTTTTATACAAATGATATTTTTACCCTTTTTCATCATCTCTTCAGGGTTGCTATATTATTTCTTGAAAAATGACAGCTATACTCTTTTCCTGGCTGTGTCTTTCAGGTAGCCCAATAATTTTAAAATTATCTTTCCTGGATCTGTTTTTCAAGGTCAGATGTTTTTCTAATGAGATATTTCACATTTTCTTCTAATTTTTGGTTCTTTTGGTATAGTTTTATTTCTTCCTGATTTCCCCACAAAGTCAACAGCTTCCTTTAGTTCCATTCTATATTTGAAGGAAAGCTTTTTTATCTCCTTTTCCAGCTGACCAATTCTAGTTTTTAAGGCATTCTTCTCATTTACCTTTTGTGTTGCTTTTTCTACTTGTCCTAAATTTGTTTTTAACGTTTTATTTTTTTCAGCATTTTTCTTTTTTTGTATTTCCTTCACCAAGTTGCTGACTTGGTTCTCATGATTTATCTGCATTGCTCATTTCTCCGCCCAACTTTTCCTCTACCTCCCTTAATTGCTTTTCAAAGTCTTTTTTGAGATATTCTATTGTCTGAGTCCATTTTCTATTTCTCTTGGAGGTTTTAGATACAGAAGCTTCGACTTTGTCATCTTCTGAGTTTGTATTTTGATCCGTCATGGGACCAAAGAAATTTTCTATGGTCAGATTCTTCTTTGTTCTGTTGCTTACTCATTTCCTCAGCCTATGACTGATTTACTGCACTTCCAAGGCTTTGGGAGGTTTCTGGGACACCCCACTGGGACCTTAATTCCTCCAAGGTCTTATGAGAGGCTATGACTGTTCTCTTGCCTGTGCTCTGGAAGGTGGATGACCACAGGCTCTCCCCTCTACATTGGAGCTGTGAGGAAGGTCCCTGCTCAGTTATGGTAGTCTGGGGCCCAGACTTCAACCTGGATCTGTGAGTATGGGCAAACAGCAGAGTCCCAACCCAGGGGAAAGCATAGAGACCTCTGCAGTCTCCCCTGACCCCCTTTACTGTCTGTGGGCTGCGTCTGGAGGTGCAGGTTGGCTTCCCCAATTCTTGCTGCAAGTTCCCACTGCAGGGCTATTTTTGAGGCTGGTGCTCCGCTCGGTGTCCATTCTAATGTAGCAGAGTTCTCTCACCATCCCTTCAAGCTATCTCCAGTGATCCCTGGACCAAGAGGTCTGGAAATCGCCCCCTCTGTCATGGACCCAGGCACTGAATGGGGCTGTTCTTGGAAGGCTGGTGCTGGTTTGCTCTGGCCCAACTGTGTTGTGCTGCTGCTGTGTTGTGGCTCTTTCCAATGCCTGGTCCTGGGGAAACAGACCTTTCCTGTGGATCTTCTAAGTTGTTTTGGACTGGGAAATTGCATCATTCAGTTTTTCTGTGGGTTCTGCCCCTCTAAATTTTGACTAGAGTCATAATTTGACAGCTTTGGAGTTTTTTGGGGAATGAGTTTCTGGGAATCCTGCCTTCACGCTGCCATCTTGGCTCTGCCCCACTTGAACAGGCAGTTTTAAGACAAAGAAATTAAAGCCACACATTATATTTGGAAAAATGCTCCAAATAATTAGTGATTAGAGAAATTCAAATTAAAACAACTATGAGACATCACCTCACACCTATCAGATTAGTTAATATGACTAAAAAGGGAAAATGATCAATGATGGAGAAGTTGTGGGAGGATTGTGACATTAATGTCTTGATGATGGAGTTGAGAACTGATCTGACCATTCTGGAGAGCAATGTGGAATTATGCCCAAAGAGCAATAAAATGATCATTCCCTTTTACCCAGCATTACTAATACTAGGCTTATATCCCCCCCAAACCTCATAAAAATGGAAAAAGTCACACATATTCAAAAATAGTATATAGTAGCTCTTTTTTGTAGTGGCAAAGAACTGGAAATTGAGGGGATAACCAATAATTGAGTAAAGGCTGAACAAGTTATGATATATGAATATTCTGGAATACTACTGCTATTTAAGAAACCATGAATGGTTGAATTTTAGAGAAGCATGAAATAATTACATGAACTAATGCTGAGTGAAGGGAGCAGAACCAAGAGAACATTGTATACATTCATAACAACACTGTAAGTTGATCAACTATGATGGATGCATCTCCTCTCAGAAGTTCAGAAATCTAGGACAACCATGAGAGACTGTTATGGCCAACACCATCCACATTCAGAGGAAAACAAAATAAAAGAAACAAAAATCCCACAGTATCTGAATGGATACTATGCTCATTTAAAAAAACATTTCCCTTACATTTTTCCTTCCTATCCTATGGTTTCCTTTCTTTTTCCCTTAGTCCTAATTCTTCATATGCAAAATAACTAATAATATGTAAACATGTTAAAAATAAATGAACATGTACAAATTTTACTAGACTACTTGCTGCTGAAGGGAGGGGGGGATGGTAGGAAGGGAGGATGGTAGAAAAATGTGCAATTTATAAACATGCAGAATGTTGAGAAGCCTTCACATATAACTGGAAAAATAAAAGAGGGGGCAACTAGGTGGCGCAGTGGATAGAGCACCATCCCTGGAGTCAGGAGTACCTGAGTTCAAATCCAGCTTCAGACACTTCATTACCTAGCTGTGTGGCCTTGGGAATGCCACTTAACCCCACTGCCTTGCAAAAAACCTTAAGAAAAAGAAACATAATCATATTTATTATTAAAAATATCAATCTATTGAAATAAGATTTGTTCAACTTTCCTATTAATTACTGAGATATTTTATTGTGGTTATTAAGACTTATGATTTTATCAGTAAAGGAAATTCCTTATATATCCAAAATTCCTTCAACCAATGATGATTGGAAATTCATCTGTAAAAGCTTTAGAGAAATGCCTGAAATGATGGGTAAGTAACTTGACCAGGAACCACAGAGCTAGTCAGTGCCAGAGATAGGACTTGAACATAGTTTACATGACTGTATGGCTGGCTTTCTATCTACAATCACATGGAACTTTCTTTGGAAAACAGTTTCCTAAAAATCTCAAATTCCTTTGTAACTCACATCTTTCTCCTTTTGTTTTCTTATGCATAAATGTTTAAAGTATTGTATTGTCTTATTCACAATATTTTCCAAGTAGGGATATTTCCAAGGACTACTTTGGATAATGCCCCTTAAGGTCATGAGAGACTTAATAAGTCTACAGTGTAGATGAAACATAACTTTAATGTACTGGGAAATAAAAACATTTATGTGACACGCTTTTTTGCAATATTCGCTTTAACTGTGATCTAGAACCAAATCCACAATATCTCTGAAGTATACCTGTAATAAATATCTTTTTCACTTGTGTATATGGATATGCTTATTCTTGTCAATGTGTGTATTTTAAGTTCAGAATTTTAAAAAAATTAAAAAAAGACTAATTTGGCAGAGTGAGATTCCGGATGGCATGAAAAGGAAAGAGTAAAGAATCTAGAAGACCGTTTAAAAGATTTATAGTTATCTAGGCTCAAGGCTGCAGATAATTTGCATAAAGATTTTATCCATATATATCTATTTTAGATTTATGGAATTAAGTCTGTGTAAAGGGAAAGATTATGAGATTTCTGAAGTTAAAACTGAGATGAATGAATAACTGTCCAAATATGGAGACATGAAATTTTGTAATCATAGAATCTTAGGGGTATAAAGCTCTTTTATGATCATGCAAGTCAACCTCCTACTTCTCCCCAAAAAAGTGAGAAGAGGCATACATTTGGAAAGGGGATGAAGACAATATTCCTCTGAAATCTCTCAGTATTTGCATAGCAATACCTCATGATTTAATATTTAATTATAGGCCATTATATTATTCACTGTTACTTTCTGTATGTTGATTTGTGGATAGATTGAATTTCCTGAAATGAGGCCTTCTGATTCATCCTCTGAGGAGAGGAGCTGTGTCCTGTAGGAGGAGCAACCTGGACTTCTCCTTGTGCTGGTAAATAAGACACGTAAACTGTATTTATATCTGAGAAAGACAAGATGACTAAAGAAGAAGAGTTACCTTTATTATTTAATGGATTTAGTTAAAAACCTTTGCCTTTTCACTTGGATTAAATGATGTTTTTCAGTACGTTGATGTCTTAACTCAAATCCCTTTTTTATGGTGAAATGGATCTACCTCCTTAACTGATATATGGCTTATACAGGCTAGGAAGAAAATATTCTTTTTTTTTTTTTTTTTAGAAAATATTCTTTTACAAATCCATTTACAAATAATGCATGGATTATAAACAAAATAGATATTTTCTAAAGCAGTTCAACTAAGCTATATCTGGAACTTCTTTGCAAGCTATTAAATCTGAAGTAGAGTTGATATGCTTTGTGGTTACTGGGAGTCATTTCCCTGAATTTTTTCTTACTCTAGTAATTAATTTATATATACACCCCATAAATATTTCTGGGGTTCAATGAATAACAGTAACAGCTAGCATTGATAGAGCATTCACCATGAACCTAGCAATGTGCTTGGCACTGTGCTGTACAATTAGTACAAAATTCTTGGATATGACTTTGTTTAAATTACTGAATATAATAGAATGCAAAAGAAGACTAACATATAGGAGGGATTTAATATGCCTCATTGAGCTGAAATGAAGGAATCTGTGATGTGTTAAGTGCAGTCTACCTGTTACAAGAATGATGGAGAATTTAAGCTTTAGGAAATGGAATCTTGGTTATATATCTTTTCCTCCTTGCTTCTATCCCCCCATCTTCCTGTCCCTTGGATGGTTTGCTTTAGTCCTTGAACCTTTCCCTTTTTCAGTTAAAGTTGACTTATAAAAGTTCTATTGCATTATACATTATTGATCTACCAGGTTCTTTTGTGAAGATCCTAGAATTGCTTTTAAAGATTGAGTCCTAGCTTCATTAATGATGGTTGCAGAGTCATGGAAAAAGCAAAGAGTGCTGAATTACACAGATTTTTTATCATCCATACATATTACTTTAATTGTGGAGTAAATGAATCACAACAACCTTGATATTTTCTTTATAAATGAGACTAGGAGACTAAGTGAATTCTCAGCTAAAAAGAAATATTGCTAAAAGTTATTTTTTCCTGGAAAGGCATAAATAAGGCATCAGTTGAGTTGGCTTTACTGTAAGCAAAACGGGAATAAGAAACAATTTCCTGGGACAATTGTTCATCTCATATTATTATACTCATAACTGACATTTAAAAAAAGAATACCATCATGATAATTCTATGTATATGGGGACATTATCTATTGCAGAGTCAAGATAATAAAGAGGTTCACTGCAGAACTCTGCAGTCCTACCAAGTAAAATCAATATATATATATATATAGATATATATATATTTCAATATTTAGTATTGCAATTAAATGCAAAGCATTCCAATTGAATACAAAAGTTCAACAAAGGGAAAGAAAATGAAAAAATGTTGAAAAATATGACTGAAGAATAAGAAATGAAAGATGTAAGAGACTTATACACTACACAGATGCTTTATACATTAACCATGCAATATTTTCTTCAAAAGGAAAAGTCTGACACATTGAGCATGAGAAATACTGAATAATATCACAAAAAAGAGAAATTTACATTAATTTAATATATAGGAAGTGGTTGGTTACAAATCAGTATCCATATAAATCAACTAATAACTAGCAAATTAACTAGTTCTAAATCAGTTGTATGATATATATATAGACTTGCTGGCAAGCAAAAGAAAAATCAGTACTAAATTAAGAACAAAACCAAAAAGTTAGAGGATGCAATGAAATAGGACCAACACAGGCTATTTAAATCAGTTAATAATGCTGAAAAATTGGAAAAGACTTTTAAAAAATCCAAATTGATATGAAAGAGCTCTATTTACTAAAGAAAACTAACAATTGTGCATCATAATAGTAAGGATAGTCTAGCTAGGTGGCACAGTGGAGAGAGCACTGACCCTGGAGTCAAGAGGACCTGAGTCTAAACTGACTTTAGACACATGATACTCATTTAACTGTGTGACCTTGGGCAAGTCATTTAACCCTACTGCCTTGCAAAAATCCCCCCAAACTCCAATAAGGATACTAAAAAAATTCTAGCAAATACTTTAGTCAACAATTTATGATTTGTGTGTTTTACAGAAAGCTGATGGTGGGACTCAATTGAGCCAGAGCATGCTAAAAAGCATTGAAGGAAAAAAAAGTGGACAAAAAATACATGTAAAATGAAAATGATCTGTCAAGACTTCTAGATTAAGCTATTTTTCCTCTAGTAAGCCCAGAGGTTTCACCACAGCAGGATGCTATCATGGTCTACAACATGCTATAGGAGAAAAAAGAAATGTCTGAAAAATAAACAAATAAGGAAAGAGAGGCTGGACTAGGCCAAGCATACTAACAGAAGTATATACTGGAGATGTCAATGCTGGGGCATTGAGGGATTAATTCTCAAGGTATCTGAAAGATACTCAATACTTAGAAAAAAGTCACAGACATTACTATTACTTCACCCAAAAAATAATCACGAAAACATCAGCAGCAAGTAAGTTATATGTCTATTTTTCAATTGCTTATAAAATCGATTAAAAATAATATACATGTGTAATGAAGACATTCCCCAATTGAAGCTTGTAAAGGGAACAGGCTTTTCCAAATGCTATTCTATAACTGACCTCATCTTTAAAACCATAGAATTGACTGAAAGGTTCAGTGATTTCAAGATCCCATTCCACTTACTGTTTTCTAATTTCAAACAAGGATTTTTATGTGATATAGCAAGAATCTCTGAAAGATGCAAACACAGAGATCACTATTCAGGCAAAGAACAGAAAGATAAATGCATAAAGGATGGGCAGAAAAGCACTCAAGCTGAGATTTCAGGAAGAGATTTCTTAAAAAAATTGTAAGATATTCTGAATATATATATATATAGATAGATAGATAGATAGATAGGTTATAGTGATGATTCTATCAAATCCCAGAACAATACAGATATTAAATGATATATATATATGTATGTATATATGATCATTCAAAAAAAGCTGACCTAATAGTTCATAAAAAGAAAAACCAAGAGGATGAAGAATGCATTTTGTCCAAGACAAGACAAATAGTCAGATAGGTACCCTTTTAGAGGTGGTCTATTCATGAGTATTATGAACAGAGGGTTTGGGCCCAGGCGATTAGTAGGGTGACAGAGGGCTGAAATGAATTTGGGAAATTGTTTAGTGTCTTTAATGAAACAAATTATCTTTCTGAAACAAAGGCCCGTTTTTTCATTTTAATAAGAATATTTTTAAAATTTCATTTCTTTTGAGTTTTTTTATTGTTTTTTGAATTTTACAATTTCCCCCCAATGTCGTTTCCCTCCCCCCCACTCCCCACAGAAGGCAATTTGCCAGTATTTACATTGTTTTCATGCTATAAGCTGATAAAAATTGAATGTGCTGAGAGAGAAATCATATAATTGAGGAAAAAAAATATGGGATAGCAAAATTATATAATAAGATACCTTTTTTTTTAAAAAAAATTTAAATTAAAGGTAATAGTCTTTGGTCTTTGTTTAAACTTCACAATTATTTCTTTGGATACAGATGGTATTCTCCACCACAGATACCCTAAAATTGTTCCTGATTGGTTGCACTGATGAAATGAGCAAGTCCATTAAGATTGATCATTACCCCTTATATTGCTGTTAGGGTGTACAATGTTCTTCTGGTTCTGCTCATCTTGATCAGCATCAGTTCATGCAAATTCTTCTAGGCTCCTCTGAATTCCCATCCCTCCTGGTTTCTAATAGAACGATAGTGTTCCATAACGTACATATATCAGCCATTTCCCAATTGATGGACGTTCACTCAATTTCCAATTTTTTGCTACCACAAACAAGGCTGCCATTAATATTTTTGTACAAGTGATGTTTTTGCTCTTTTTCATGATCTCTTCAGGATACAGACACTGTAGTGGTATTGCTGGATCAAAGCGTATGCACATTTTTATTGCCCTTTGGGCATAGTTCCAGACTGCTCTCCGGAAAGGTTGGATGAATCCATAGCTCCACCAACAATGTATTAGTGTCCCAGATTTCCCACATCCTTTTTAACATTGATCATTGTCCTTGCTTGTCATATTGGCCAGTCTGAGAGGTATGAGGTGGTATCTCAGAGATGCTTTAATTTGCATTTCTAATCAGTAATGATTTAGAGCAATTTTTCATATCAACAACCACATTAATGTATACCAAAAAACTTAGAGAAATACAAATAAAGAACAATCCTGACATTCTCTTCACACCTTGGAGATTGACAAAAAAAAAATGACAAAAAATGGCAGTAATCCTTTTGGTGATGCTGTGAGACTCAAGATAGGCACACTGATAATACTTGTCCTTCCTTTTCTAAGAAGGCTACAACATCAGGGTGGTGATGCCATGACAAGCACTTGAATTCGATTTGAGTGAGGGGGGACTGTGCTAAGACCAGCCTCACTTTTTCCTCCAGTGTCATCTGGGTCCAGTGGTCAGATATGAATTGCGTGACTGGAGAGAGCCCTGAATATGAAGCAGTCAGGGTTAAGTGACTTATCTAAGGTCTCACTGCTAGAAAGTGTCAAGTGTCGGAGGCTGGATTTGAACTCCCTCCCTTCTGACTTCAAGGCCAGTGCTCTATCCACTGTGTCAGCACACTGATGCATTGTTGTCGGATCTCTAAATTGGTACAACCACTTTGAAAAGCAACTTAGAATTAGGCAAATGAAGTAATACCTTTGATCCAAAAAGTCAATTACTGGGCTTATAAATCTAAGGAAGCTATTGATAACAAAGTCTTCATATATACCAAAATATTTAAAGCAAAACATTTCACTTTATGGTAGTAAAGATTTGTAACAAAGTAGATGTCCACCTATTCAGGAATGACTAAACAAGCTGTGGTACATGAATGTAATGGCATATTACTTTGTGTAAAAAATGATGTGTGTTATGAATACAGAGAAGCATGGAACAATCCATATGAATTGATGAAAATATACAATAATTACAAAAATGTAATTGGAAAACCACACAAGGAAAAAATTAAAATTTTAGAAATGAATGTTTCAAATTATAAAAAGCAAACACAGAAGAGATATGAAAGGATATTCCCAATTTCCTTTGTAGAGATGGGTGGTCCATGAGTGTTGCACACTAAATTTTTTTAGAATTTTTGAGGCTATTGCTAGATCAGGCACATTGTTCCCCTTTTTTCTCTTTCTTTGTCTTTAAAAAAATTATTATTTTTGGATGACTTTCTGGGAAGAGTTGGGGGAAGAATACTTCATAACCTGTATCTCTAGTTTCCTTACAGTCTTCTTATACTTTACTCATTTCCAAGTACTCTGTGATCCAAGGACACTGGCATCCTGTCTCACCTTTCATAAGAAGCTTTTTCCTGTCCATCTTAAAACTGCCTACACTGGTGACATCTGTGAAGACCGGGCTGGAAGCATGACTGAGGATTTGGTGAAGGTAGTATCTTCTCCTGGGTTCTTGTAACCTGTTTTTGTTCTTTTAGCTTTGCTTTATTCATTCTGCATCATTTCAGAAGTCTTCTGATGCTTCTCTAAATTCTTTACATTCATTGAACCATTAAATTTATATGCCACAGTTTGTTCAGCCACATCTCCATCACTGGGCACAATTTTATTTCCAGCTTTTTATTATTACATATTATGGTGCCATGGCTTTTTGTCTTTTTATAAATGGATCTTTTTCCTGCTAACATTAATATTCTTAGAGTATAAACTCAGTAGTAGAATTTCTAAGTCAAAGGTTATAAACAATTTAGTAACTTTAGTTATATAATTTTTAAGCCCCTCTAAGAATATTTTTTCTCATTTCTGATCATATTTGTGAATTCAATATGTGTAAAATGGTATCTTAGACTAGTTCTAATTTGCTGTTTTCTGATTATTAGTGAATTTGAACAATTTTTCTCATGACTGTTAATAGTCTGTTCCTTTTAAAAATTAATGTCACTTTTCAATACTGAATGGTTCTCAATTTTATAAAAATGTCAGTTCTTTTTAAATTTTGGATGTTGCATTTTTATGAAATTTTAATTCATCTTTAGTTTTTTGACAAGTTTTAGCTAAATTGGTTTTGATATCTTTTTATGCATCAAAACAGACGATTTTATCTTTTTTGTTTATCTAGTTGTGAATTCTTTGATTAATTTTTTTCTAACAGCAGTTTATAGCAAGACCATTTATTTGCTTGATTTTATTTTAATAATGGTATAGAAATTAGTTTACCCATAATTTCCATCATTATACTTTTCAATTTTCCTAGCAATTCTTGCTTTTCCTAGTGGTATGAGTTCTTGTATTTATCAGTCACTAGATTTTCTTAGAGATCTTATATAATTCCAAAGACTTAACTTTCTATTTTGTATTTGGACCAGATAGTATTGATAACACAAATGATACAATCTGAGATCTGGCAAAATCTCTCCATTCTTACTTAGTTAATTATTTTTCCTGCTATTCTTTAACTTACAATTAAACTTAACATTGAAAAGACAAATTAAATATTGTTTTAATAATAAATGTCATTAGTGTTATCAATCAGTATGGTACCTTTCTTTAAGAAAAATATTCTGTTTTATATATATAGATAGACAGATAGAATATTTGAGACAATGAATGACTCTCAGCTGAAAAGCACTCTATATTGCTACAACAGGCACTGTAGTTTTAGAATGACTGAGTTCCTGCTGTTTATTATAATGTCCTTGAAATATAACACTAGTATTTTTATACAGTATATTAGTCATGTTTGTTCAAAAATCATTCCTAAAACTTAACTAAGTATATTCTATTCTTTATATACATTAGGAACTAGATGTGGAAATCCTTCTATTCAGAGATAAAATGAGCTATAAATTCTAATTACATGTGGATGAAATGATAACATTGAATCTGAAGTACAAGAGAGCAGGAACTGTTTTTCGTTTTAATCTTTGTTTCCTTCAGTACATATCACTTTAGCTTAAACAAAGAAAGTACTTAAGAAATGTTTATTGAATTGAATCAGAAAGATTCAGAGATCAAACTTCTTTACAAGAAATGGGTCCTATCTGAATCAGAAAAGAATCTTGTTTGCTGGCATTAAAACAGGAATGGTAATGAATAAGGAAAAGAATACGATTCATTCTGATATAAATCACACTCAGGGGAAATTCAATGGCATACACTTTATCTTCTTTATCTGACAACTGACAAGTATAGAAAACACCAGAAAAGCAAAGCCAAACACTGCTATACAAACACTTCGATATTTAGTAGAAGGGTATCGTGTAGGTTTCTACTCTCCAATAGTCTTTAGAAGCAAAGAGGTCAGATGTATCAGAAAGAGGAGTGGTAAAATATATAGGATATTTTAGGCTGAACTGATTAACTAGACAGCAATACCCAGACTTTGAAGTAGCTCAAGATTGAAATTGGACTTTTGGTCATAATGTATGATCCGTCATTGTGAAGAATGACTGAAGTATTCCACCAGATTCCACAAGTCTTATTTACAAACCTAGCAGTACAATGATGCAAAAACATAATAATGCATTGGATCACTGGTCCCTTAAATAGTTATCAAAATCATTAAAGCTATGTATGGGACCATGATTTGAGTACAATTCTGAAAATGAGTCACATGAGTCACTACTGAGTCTGAAAAGATGAATGCTGGAGATGTATATGCCTGAAATTTATATCATGAAACAACTGAAATGTTCATTCATCAAATCTCAGAATTCTTAAAAAAAAAAGAAATTCATCTATGAGGCTGACTAGAAAAAGTTTTTAAGATAATAAAGAATATTTCTCTGACATTTATATAACTCATTACTTCAAATAGGTGACAACAGCTAAGAAATAAGTTCAAGAAAATTTATGAAAAATCACTAACAGGTTAAGGAAAAGCAGTGATATTAGTTCTTATTCAAGAATTTTTATTCAAGAATTAGTTCAAGCTGCTTTTTTCAACTGTTTAGAGATTTAAAAATTGTGAGATGGAAATCAGAATTTTCTTGAGTTAAAAAGTACGTGCATTTATAGAAAGTAATATTTAAAGTATCTGTTGTTGTACCTACAATGACTAGTCCAAGCCTTAATTGTGGCTGCGACAAATATAAAAATTTTAAGGAAAAAAAATCTCAGTGATGCAAAGTAATTTGTTGCATATGAAAGATATAACCTCAAATTCTAAAAAAAAAAATAGGCCAAATAAATTAATCATAAACTACAGTTCCTTTAGAAATATTGCTGACTATTTTACTGAATTCTAAAAACACATTTTATTGAACTATATCTGTTTTTGGAAATATTTCTTTTTTATTTGAATTGTCGGATAAAACTTACTTTCTGCAGTCTGTATTATTATTTCATCAAGTTCTTTTTCTAGTTTCTCATAATTTTCTAGTTTTGCCTGATGATCAGCATTTTGTGCCTGAAGTTCAGAAATGCGTTTCTCAGAAGAGGCTTGAAGACCATAAAATTCTTTAGTTAAAACCTAGTAGCAAAGATAAGCAGAAATAAAACAAAAATATAATAAAACAATTTTTTGATATTAAGATAATGGAAAAATTTTTTCTATTTATACAGTTTAAGAGAAATAATTCCAATTGTTATAACTTAGTAATAGATAAAACACAATGACATTTTATATTTTTACATTTTAAAGTAAATAAATATCACATGAAGTATTTCCTTATAAAGTTGAATAAAAATGAATATAATATTTGGAAATGGTTTGGTAGTTAGGAATAGTGTTCTCTTATTTAAATTCCTAGAGAACAATAACATCTCATTTATCTTGGGTTGCTTCTTTAATATTCTTAACTGTGCAGAACAGAATCAAGAACAAAATTCTTAAAGAAAACTTCTGAATAGTCAAAACAACTAGCTAGAAGTCTTTATTTTGGTATCATACTAATGAGGAAAACAAAAATTCCTGTTTCTTTATATAAAGAATATTGAGGTTCAGGAACACTGCCCATGAATACTTTTTTATGGACACATATGAAAGTATACTCCTGCTTCTTCTATGTGCTTCTTTAGAAACTGTAGCAATAGTTGAATGCTGTAATCTTTTTCAATCAAGAAAGTTCACTATCAAGAATTTTTCTCATGCCATATAAGCTATGAGTGAACATATAACTTAATGTGCTTTTTCTTGAAAGTAGCCATTATCAATTCCTATGCAGAAATTGCACAGAACATAAGTCTTCTCTGTTTTTTAAACAGGAATAAAGTTGAAAAGGCAAAAATTTTGAGTTTAGACTTTTATAAGCAATCATAGAAGATTGTTTGCCAGAATAAGACTGTACCCTCCTGGATTTTAGTCACTGCAAATTCAGCAGGATCCCAGTCATTACATAACAGTCAAGAGTTGCTTTTGTCCTCTTAATAGGGAAGCAATGGACATGTCTGTACCCTAGAGAAGGAAGGTATTCTCATCAAATTGATAGAGCAGGAACACAAAGAGCTCTATTTATGCTTATTATCAATAATAATTACTGAGTAACCATGAAAAAGTTAAGCTCTGCTTAGAATACTTCTATTTCAAAAAAAGTGATTATGGATTCTAGAATGATTTTCATTTCAAAGGTCTGCCCTTCCCAAAATAAAAATAGTTGACACTTAAAGGAGTATACTTCAATTGTCTAGAAAATCTACTTAATGTGGATTACAATTTATACATGAAAGAGATAAAAATATAAAGTGACCCTCTCTCATCGCCCTTTTACTTCTTCTGAGATAGTGGTAGACTGACAGGAACATATTAATCATCTTACTAATCACATAATTTTATACTATAAGTATTCATTTAATTTTTGAGTAATCTTAATGTTCAATATTTGCCAGCTAATAATTGGCATACTAAAGGAGAAAATGAACTAGACCAGTGTTAACTTTATTGTAAATAAAACCAGAAGACAAAAAGGAGTTAAAGCTGTAGATGGAAAGCTAGATCCAGGTTCACCTGAGAGAAGCAATTGAAAGAACAGATGAAATAGGCTTTATCATGGGTCCATAAAAACATTAATCAATTGAACACTTGGGAATCTTGCCTTGCAAGGCTCACAAGGATTGTAAAAAAAATCTAAAATGAACATCATACATATATGTTGCAAAAGATGGAATTCATATGATTCATGACTCTTGAGAACTATTTCTAATAAGACAGAAGAGGGGACAGTACTTAGTGCAGTGCTGCTTATCAATCCAACCTTTGATTGATTGTACTTTGATAGTATTTTGAACTTATCAATCAATCATGTTGACTTAGAAAATCTCAAATTAAAATTATCTATGTTTTATGGAATTTTTGTTTATTTTGCAAGATGCTTCCCAATTACATTTTAATCTGGTTCCAGTTGCACTTGGGAAGGTTGTAGTCCTAGGGGTCATTTGTCAATTCTTGCTCATGAAAATCTGATTCCCAAAGTCTTGGATTTAGGGCTATTCATAAGATAAGGTCAGTGTTGCCTGCTAAAAGGAATATACAAAGGGAATATAAGTATAAGACAGGGTTAAAACAATTAGTACATAAAAAGGACTAAACTAGGAGAAGACTAGGTATTAGGGGATAAATAGCCAGGTAAAAAGGAACAAAGACCTATTATAGTAGAGGAAAAGAAGGGAGGGTGTGAAAACTTAATAAAATCCTACTCAAGAGATTTGATCAAGAGAGGGAATAACATATATTTTCAATTAGGATTTAAGAATCTATTATATCCTACATGTAAGTAGGTGGAAGGGAAAGAAAAGGGAAGAAGGGACTAACAAAAGGGAAGGGGAATGATAAGAAGAAATAAGGAAAGGGAAAGAGAAAGGTGCAAATAGGGGGAAGATAACCTTGAGGGAATTAAAGATTTAATAACCTTAACTGTAAATTTTAAAGGATGGGATGAACACTCTCATAAAATGGAAGCGATAGCAGATTAGATTAAAACCATAATCCCACAATGTGTTGTTTACAAGAAACACATTTGAAGCGGAGATACACACAGGTTAAAGGTATGGAATACTATTGTTCTATAAGAAACCATGAATGGTGGAACTCTAGAGAAGTATGGAAAGAATTACAGGACGGATGTTGAGCAAAGGGAACAGAATGAAGAGAACATTGTAAACAATAACTACAACATTTTGAGTTGATCAACTTTGAGCTCCTCTTGGTACATCAGAGAGCTAGGACAACCCTGGGAGACCTGTTAAGGACAATGCTGTCCACATCTAGACGAAGAAAAAACAAACCAAAACAAACAAAATACCCCTATGGAATCTAAATGAACATTATATTCACTTTTTTAAAAAAATTTAAATTTTTACATTTTATTTAAGGCAATGGGGTTTGAGTGACTTGCCCAGGGTCACACAGCTAGGCAATTATTAAGTGTCTGAGGCTGGATTTGAACTCAGATCCTCCTGATTTTCCCGGGTTGGTGTTCTATTCACTGTGCCACCTAGCTGTCCCCATTATATTCACTTTTAAAGAAATTTCTCTTATGCTTTTCCTTCCCATTCCATGGTTTTCTTTCTTTTTCCTTAGTCCTAATTCCTCATACAGTAAATGACTAATTAGTAAATATGCTAAGCCCAAATATACAATGTACAATGTTCACTAAATTGTTTGCCACTGAGGGAGTATAAGAAAATTATGTAACTTATAAATAAGCATATGGATGAATGTTGAAAAACTTTTATAATATCTAATTGGAAAAATAAAATATCAAGAATAACACTAAAAAAAGGTAAACCTCAATTTAAAACAAACATAATCCATATAATTCCAAATTTAGTAAAAAGGATAAAATTGGCATTCATAAGTATTTCAAAAATTGTTCATTTTTATAAATGTTATAGTAATTATTATAAATTGTTCTCTTGGTTCTGCACACTTCACTGTGTTTTCCCAGTTTTCATCTTAGTTTCATCCCCTTTGTGATTTCTTTCAGCACATTCCATTCCATATGCTATAATTTCTTCAGCCACTTACCAACTGATGGGTACCTCTTTAGTTCCTTAAAGCCTTTCTTGAGGCAGATGTGTTTCTATGTGTGATGACTTGAGGAGCTTGTGTTGTACCTGAGTTTCCTGTTCCTTGGAATGTTGTGTGGCTTGAATTATTCTTGGTATTTCTCATTGAATGAGGAATGAAATTTGTTTACAATAAAAGACTATGGTTAAGAAGATTTTCCTGAGGAGTTCAAACACAGCTTATACAGAATCAAAGAATGTCATAATTAGAGAAGTCATCAGAAGTCCAAGAGTACAGCCAATACAAAGCCAAGAATCCCTTCTACATTATAATCAAGAAAGTGTTCAGGACTCCTTTTGAAAACATCAAGTCATTCAACTTTTTTAAAGATAGAATTAACTTTTAGGAAGTTAGTTCTTCCTCAGTCATTCCATGTTCAAGCTGAATTTTGCTTCTACAATACACACACACACACACACACACACACACACACACACACACACACACAATGTTCTTTGCTGCTTTCTGACACCAACCACAACAAGTTTAATTCATGTTTCATATCTTTGAACATTTGAAATCAGCTAACATGCTCCCACATAAGAAGACAGAACTCTATCTATGCTATGAAAAATAAGCCTGCACTGTTTTTTTGTTTTAGGTTTTTGCAAGGCAAATGGGGTTAAGTGGCTTGCCCAAGGTCACACAGCTAGGTAATTATTAAGTGTCTGAGGCCAGATTTGAACTCAGGTACTCCTGACTCCAGAGTTGGTGCTCTATCCACTGTGCCACCTAGCCGCCCCTAGCCTACACTGTTATTAAAAAATGAAAAAGTCAATTTTCTTAATAGAGCACTGGTCTTGGAGACAGGAAGTCAGAAGTTCAAATATGGTCTCAAAACAACTGACTCTTACTAGCTGTGTGACCTTTGGCAATCCACTTAACCTTGACTGCCTTGCATCCAGGGCCATCTCCAATCATCCTGATTTATATCTGGCATTGGACCCAGATGGTTCTGGAGGAGAAAGTGAGACTTGTGACTTAGCAAAGCTCCTCCTCACTCAAATCCAGTCTATATGTTTGTCATGGCATAACTTTACTGTGGTTCTGAAGGACAATCATCATCATCATCATCATCATCATCATCATCATCATCATCATCATCATCATCAAATAAAATGTGTATTTGTTAAAAACCTACTTGGCACCCTCCCCTCAAAACTGGTTCCTTCTTCCATGTATACAACCAGAAAAAATTAACTTTGACTCTCATCTCCAGTCAGTGTTGAATGTGTCAGTTTCCTCTTTAAGAATATTTACAATATAATAAGTGTTTAGGATAAAAGAAAATAATGATAATCTAGTAGAAATGAAATTTGTTGTTTGGCTGTTTTGAGTCTGACTCCTCAATGACCCCTTTTGGGATTTTTCTTGGCAAAGATAATGTAGAGATTTTGCCGCTTCCTTAAGCTCATTTTTACAAAAGAGGACACTGAGGCAAACAGCATCAAGTGACTTGTCCCAGGTGACATAATTAGTATCTTGAGACCAGATTTAAACTCAGGTCTTTCTGACACCAGGTTCTGCACTCTAACCATTGTACTACCTTGCTGCTTCAGCATAATACACAAATACAAATAAAAATTATATAAGATGGTATATTACAAGAACAAGAGAGATTGAGAACGAATACTACAGTTCCTTGAAAAGGGATTGAGAACTTTCACCAAAGAAGATTAGGAAAAATTTCAGGAAAGAAGTGATCTTTGAGCTGGATCTTCCAGGAAGGTAAATCTTTCAACAGTTGGGGACATGTTTTAGGCATACACAAATAAGTGTAAGGTGGCCTGCTTAGCTCCAGTTTGACTGGAACACAGTATATACCAAAGGGGAGTAGTGTGACATAAGGCTAGAAAGGAACTGACTGTGCGCCACACTGAGGAATATGTATTTTATCCTATGGGTTACCACTAAAGCTGTTTAGGCCCAGAGTGATAAGATTAGACCTATTCATTAGAATGGTTATTTTGGCAGTTTTACTTAGGATGAATTGCTGAAAATAGAGACTGAAGGGAGATTAGTACCAGGCCAGATAGGAACAAAGGTCTGATCAAAAGGAATGAGCACTATGATGCCATAGGAAGAAGTGACAGCCTGGTCCATGCCGGGTGTGGAAGCTAAGAGAGAGGGAAGGGTAAAATTAGTTTTTGTCTTGTTTCATCCTAAGAGAAAGGGCAGTCTTTTGAGAGAGTTTAGTTCAGATGTGGAGATGGAATTTCCTGATAGCCTCACATATATTGTATAGGTGATTACATATTATTCTTCTATAGCTGATCTTAAGAGGACACACTTTATTGGGTTATATAACCAGATACATACTGGTCATTATATATACTTTAGACATTTTCTACAAAGGGTAAATATGCATGCTTAATTTGTGGAGCATTTAAGTTTTTACATAAATTATTTCAATTAATACTTATAATAAACTAGTAGGATGGGATAGGCTCTCCTACCCAGCTATTTTTTGTCTTGTATTTATATGAATACACACACACACACACACACACACACACACACACATACACACACATATAGTAGTACCACACAATACAATATATGTACTTTTATACATATTGTCTATTAAAATAAAACATAAATTCCTTCATGGAAGAGTTATTTCAATGTTTTGTCTTTGAATTCAGAATGTGGCATATTGGGGGGCTTTTAATAATTATTTGTTATTTGAATCATTAAATGATAAATTAGGGAACCAAAGATGAGGATTAATAAGTTACCTACTTAATGTAATTCTGAGTCAATACCAGATGAAAAAGCTTGAAATACTTGGAAAAACTGGCCAGTTGAGCAATATTTAATCATTAATGTAAATTTACTGAAGAGAAATCTTAATTAGTTAAAAGTTTAAATTACTTTAAGAGAGTTTTATTTATTTTAAGCAATACTCTTTTAAACAAATCCAAGTTTGTCTATGGAACATTTAGTTCCTTAAGTGACACACGAAACTAGGCAAGTTCCTTAACATCTCAAAAGATCAGTGTACTCATTGGTAAAAAAGGAATGACAATCCCTGACATCCTGACTTACAAGTATGTCCAGGTAACATCTGCAGGACTCTTACACCAATAATTTTCATAAGAAATTAATTTTATTATGTAGTTCATGAATTTCATTTCAGTCATCTTAATTGCCATAAATTTTTTATTCTTGTAGTTTGAATAAATTTTAAGTCACTGTGAATAATTTGTATGGTAAGAGATTAACTTATAAATGATACCCTTACATAAAACCTTATCCAACAGAAAATGTTCATGAAATGTACATACCTCCAATTTTTTCTGATATTTGTCACATTCCAATTGACACTGTGTGAGGTTTCTTGCTGTTTCTTCTTGTAGAAGTTGAGCACGTTCACTTTCAAAAGATTTTAATTTACTCTGGTGAAGAAATTCAGCCACTTTGCTTTCTGAACTGAGTTGTAATTCTCTGTAGCTAGAAGAGCAGTTAAGGAGATCAAAAAAGAAAGGTAGTCAAATCAAGTTTAAATAAAAAAAATATATCCACTCCTTTTTGTCCCTTTATGTTTGTGAACAATGTAGTGATTTTTACTAGTAAATAAAACATTCACATATATTGAAATAGAATATATGTACAGAAAAGAGTATGTACTTTAATTACTCCAAAAATATTCATGGAAAATTTGTAAAGTGAAGTAATGGACAACTAGTTTTCCAATTTGTATTAGTTTTAAGTACTAACAGGTTTTCCTACTGAATGGGAAGAAAGATAAAGAAAAGTGAAAATATACTGTTTTTAATAAATAAAAGCCATGTAGAATGCATTATTAAACCCTTCTCTACTACAAAGCAATAATTAAGATTTGTCCCAGGCTTTATAAAGATAACATTTTCCCCTCTAATCTTTACTATTTCCACATATCTTCAATGAGTAGTAGACAAACACCTTTAATTTCTTGTCTTTTCTTTTTTTTTTAGGTTTTGTTTCAAGGCAAATGGGGTTAAGTGGCTTGGCCAAGGCCACACAACTAGGTAATTATTAAGTGTCTGAGGTCAGATTTGAACTCAGGTACTCCTGACTCCAGGGCCGGTGCTCTATCCATTGCGCCACCTAGCCGCCCCACACCTTTAATTTCTATAAGATTTTTCCAAATTAGTCAGACAGCATTATCAAAAAAGATCAATGGGGACAGCTAGGTGGCACAGTGGAAAGAGTACCAGTCCTGGAGTCAGGAGTACCTGAGTTCAAATCTGACCTCAGACACTTAATAATTACCTAGCTGTGTGGCCTTGAGCAAGCCACTTAACCCCATTTGCAAAAAAAAAAAAAAAAAAAAAAGATCAATGATTAGCTGTAGAAAGGCAACTGTATATCTTTTACTGGTCTGGTGTACATATTAAAAAATTTATGTCAACAAAGAGATGAAGTATTCCAAAAAAAGATATTTGTAATTTCAACAAATTTTCCTATCTGCCTACTATGTACATTAGTATTACAAGGACTGAATAAGATACTCCATGGGATAATATATTTACATATGCTAGTATAATATGACTGTGACAAATACAATAAAAAGGTCCCAAAAATAAGGGTGAAGGGAGGGAAAGAAGGCTTCACAAAGATGACTGAAACTGATTTGGATCTTGAAGTGAGAGGGGTTTTCAAAACAAGGAGTGTTCATTCTAGACACCAGAAAAAAATCTAAGCAAAGTCATAGAAGTCTAAGTGGTAAGGATGAGAAAAGGATATGGTGAGTAGATTAGTGATATAATGGAAAATTGCCAAACGTGAGTCAGTAGAAACTTGAGTGCAAATTCTACCTCTTGCCACATACTAGTTGTGATCATGGGTATGTCACTTAATTTCTAAGCAACTAAGTCTTCTCTTATGCAAAATAGGAATTTAAACCTATACATAGTTCTTAACTCACAGGGCTGCTATGAAGATCAAATGAGGTATGATACATAAATTGCTTTGCAAAGGATTTAAGACTATTTAAAAGTTGCTTCCAAGTTTTATTATTGTTTATGTGATAAGGATTAGTGAAGTCCTAAGATAAGAAAGGTTCCAGAAAATCATGGCATTTCAGAGTTACAGGGATCTATCAATCTATCTAGTCTATACCCCAAAGAAATCCCTCCTACACTATAACTGAGAAGTGTCTTCCTGAAGACTTCTAAGAGGGAAGTTCAGCATTCCTAGAATGAGCCCATTTCACTTTTGAACAGCTTCTAATGTCAAGAAGTTGTCCCATGGGGGCGGCTAGGTGGCATAGTGGATAGAGCACTGGCCCTGGAGTCAGAAGTACCTGAGTTCAAATGTGAACTCAGACACTTAATAATTCCTAGCTGTGTGGTCTTGGGCAAGTCACTTTAAACCCATTTGCCTTGCAAAAACCTAAAAAACCCCCCGCAAAACTGTCCCACAATCAAACCAAATCAAATTTATCTTTTTTTTGAAACTTCAACTCATTGCTTCTAGTTCTGTCCCTGGAGCCAAACAGAACAAGTCTAATCCCTCCCTATTGAGAACATTTCAAACTTCTGATCACAGCTATCATGACTATCTATCTTCCCACCTAGTCTTTTTTCTGAGGTAAATATATTAGTTCTTCCAGCTGATACATGGACTCTTCAAGACCTTGGTCATGGCTGCCTTTCTCAGAACACCTGAGCCTCCAAAGCTGAATACAATATCCAAGATGAGCTTTAATGAGTACAGAAGGACTATCATCTTTTACTTGGAAGCTATGACTCAATCAATGCAGCTCAAGATTATGTGAGCCTTTTTGTCTGCCATATCATACTGCTAATGGGGAACATGCAGACTACTAAAACAAACAAATTATGTCTAACTATTAATTCCCTTTCATATACTTATGAGGTTGATTTTTTTAACTCCAGTGTAATACTTGACATTTTATCCTTATTGTTTTAAATTTTCCAAGATTTCTCTGGAGCCTGAGTCTGTCATCCAATGTGCTAACCATCAGCACTCAGTTGAGTGTCATCTAAAGATCTAATCAATGTGCTACCAATTTGTGGAGAGTCTTGAATGGTTGAGTAAAGCAAAGGAACATTGATTCAATGGGAAGATACAGAAAGTTGCAGGATCAGGGCAGAACAAAAAAAGATTTCTCAGGAAGCATGTGGAAGAATAGAGAGGAAAGAGCCTTGATAGCAATAAAACTACCAGGAAAGTCATTCAAATGCTTCAGGCAATATACATAATATATATGACCACAACAATGGAAATGGAAGGACCAACCATCACATAACAATCAAAATTCAAAGCTGAAGAATTATCATAAAACTATCTGTATTCAAAGAAAGAATTGTGGAGTTTAAGCAAAGACCAAAGACTATTAGTTTCAATTTTTAAAAAGTTATCTTTTATATTATGTAATTTTGCTATCTCTTTTATTTTATTCCCCCCCCCCCCAAGATATGATTTCTCTCTCAACACATTCAACTTAGATCAATGCACAGCATGGAAACTATGCAAAGACTACCAGACTGGCTTCTGTGTGGGGTTGGGGGGAGGGAAGCAAGGTTGGGGGTGGGGATTGTAAAATGAAAAAAAAAAGAAAAAAGGAAGGCTGGTTATGGAGTGGTTTGCCTGTGCTTACAAAGCTAGGATGAGGCGTAAGATGTTCCTGATTCAAAGAGCACTATACCTTTCTACAAGTGTGCATCTTCTGCTCTTCCAGAGAACCTCTCACCCTTCTAATAAGTATACAATAACCTCTTCCTCACAGGGACTTTCCCTATCATGAGTTCAATATATCACAGATCAGCATAAGAAATTAAAAGGGAATTCTTTGGGAGTTTTGTAGAAGCACAGATGACATATGAAGGCTGGTAGACGACACAGAAAAAGTTCACAAACCCAGAAAGGAATAAAATATATATCTATATACATATATATATATATGTGTATATATATATATATATATATACATATACACATATACATACATATACATGTAGTATTGTATAATACCAACATATCTTTTTCTTTTAATATCATAGTAATTCAGACTACTCTGCTATGAAAGGAGGACCAAAAAATTTTATGATCATTTTTCAGACTATGGGAGTGCTGTGGTAGTATATGAGTCACCAATCTAAAGGGGCCATAACATACAGTAAGATTGTAAAGGATAATATAATAGTACAAACCATCCCAAAGATCAAAGGAGCATTATTTTACAAATTTTATCATGTATTAACAAAAAAATCACATCCTAGCAATTTGTGAAAAATCGGGAAATGTCATCTTGGGCCTTACTGTCAGGACTTTTTGGTCCTGTGATATATAAATCCCAGGTAAATTCCAGACTTTACCAAGAGGTGCCGATAATTTTGAGAAGATATGGGCATGTCAACTTAAAAATTTTACTGACAATTTTGAAATGATTTGGATATGTTGATGAATCTAAGGTTTCACAGATAAGAATTAGTCTGCTCCTCTTAATCATTAATATGCACAAGACCTCAAACTCCCTCGCCCCCCCAGTACTCTTCTATTCCATTGGTTTCATGCCAATTAGTACCTTTAATTCTAATTTGATTACTTGACCGACACTTTCTGCTTCTCTATCTCCTCATCCTTTTCCCCATATGACCTGATTTTCTTCATCACCACCCCATCCCTTCCTCATGTCATCTATATCTGTACCCCTTTCACTGATTACCCCTATACTTTCTCTGCTTTTTGCTTCCATACCCTCTGTGCCTAATTATAGAATGATTGCTGTTCCATTTCTTATTGCTAGTCATGATCTTTCCTATGAGTACCCAAAGAACTTAGTATGCCTGCCTCCCCCCATTTCATAAATTATCAGTTTAAGTGTACACAGTCAAAAGACCGTATTACTTAATTTTTCATGATTAGTTTTAAACATAACAGGTAAAAATTCCTGGTTTTAATTATAGAAAAATAGCTCCTGTTTTAGATGTATATATAAACATGTACAACTAGATTCCAATTAATGCAAACAATGAATTCCCCTGAAGCTGTAATATTATTCAATTCCCATTGCATATTTCCATTGGGTTGGAACCAATTACCATACTTTATAAAATTATCATTTCAAATTTGGTTAATTCTAATACATGCAACTATTTTAAAGAAGTCAAGATTTGTACGAATTGGGACTTATTGTAGTTATTTATTATTTTTGGGGGCTCTTTTAGAAAAGCTGATGACAATCTTAATTCATTTTGGTAAATTCCAATGTAAAGTACATAGAGTATCATAAGATCATGCATCTAGAACTGGAAGAGACCTTGGATGAATCTGGTCCAATTCCAACATTTTGTGAAATTTTTTCAGGAAGATGAGATCTAGAGAGATTAAGAGACTTGTCCACAAACACACAAATAGTAAAGGATCCAAAGTAAAAACTTGAACACAGGTCTTGTTCAAAGTAAAAATAAAAGGAGGGAAAATAAAAAATATGCAAAATATAATTTCTAAAGGAGAAATTTGACTTGGAAGGCATTTTTTTTGCCTTTGTTAAAAAACCCCCCAGAAAAGTAGGATAATTAGACTCTTCAGTAGGGAATGGTTTACTCTTTAAAAAAATCAGATAAAAAGATCAAATCTAATGCTAAAGCACAAAGCAGACTGTTCTTTTAGGGACACACACTGAAGCAAAACCCAATAAAACACACACAGTCACTTAGGCCCAAGTGCTCTTGACTATGACATTTATTACCTTTGACTTCAGAAATCAGAACCCAAAAAACTACGGCCGAATGGGATAATTTTCTTCTGAGATTGCCTAGTAATTAGCTGACTTCAGGGAATATGAATTAATAGTGTGACATGGCCAAAGAACAAAACATTATTTTAGGCTGCATTAATAGAATCACAACATTCAGAATATGGGAGTTGATAGTCCTGCTAAATTCTGTCCCAGTCAAAACATTTCTGGAGTTCAGTGTCCACTTCTCAGTGACATGTTTTTAAAAAATTTGTATTTTCCCCAAATTATATGTAAAAGCAATTTTTAAAGTCATTTAAAGTCAATGCATTCCAAATTCTTTCCTTTCTCTCCTCATTCCTCTTCCTAAGATGGCAAACAATATGCAGCCATGCAAAACATATTCTGTATGAGTCCAGACCAAAAGATAATGAAGAAAAAAAGCTTTAAAAATATTCCTAGATCTGCATTCAGATGCCACCAGTTCTTTCTATAAAGATGGGCAGCACTTTTCATTAGTTCTTCAGATTTGTATTGGATCTTTGTATTGCTGAGAATAGTTGAGTCAGAGTTAATCATCATGCAATATTATAGTTATTGTGTACAATATTCCGCAGATTTTGCTCATTTTGTTTTTCATTAGATCATATAAATCAAGTGTTTCTGAGAGCATACTGTTTGTCATTTCTTGTAGTACAACAGTTCTATCACAATCATATAAGTACAACTTCTTCTCCTATTTCCCAATTGATGAATACCCCTTGATTTCCAATTCTTTGCCTTAATAAAAAGACTTATTTTTAAGTAATTTTGAACACATGGGCCCTTTTCCTTTTGATTTTTATCTCTTTGGGATACAGATTTAGTAGTAGTAGTATTGCTTGGGCCTAGCTCCAAAATGCTCTCCAGAATGGCTGGATCAGTTTGAAACTCTACCAATAAAGTCTCAATTTTCCCCATAACCCTTCCAATATTTATTTTCCTTTTCTGTCTTATAAGCCAATAGGTGTGAGGTGGTTCTTGAGAGTTGTATTTGTTTATAGATAGTATTTAAGTGATAGAATAATAGTCGTAAGACAAGAGATAGATTTCATCTTCTGAAAACTGCATGTTATATCCTTTGACCATTTATTAACTGGGAAATGATTTGCATTGACTTTTATTCTTATAAAATGGTACCTTACATAGTTGAATAATGAAGGCTCTATTAGGAAAACTTGCTGTAAATTTTTCACTAATATGTTTACCATGTATTTTCCTCCATTCTATTTTTCTCCATTATCCTCTTTTTACCATGCCCACTCTCAAAGGTGTTTTGTTTCTGACTACCACCTCACCCAATTCATCCTCTTCTATCATTGTCACTCTCCTCTTCTACTTTCATGTGGGGAAAGATTGATTTCTATATCCAATTGAGTGTTTACATTATTCCTTCTGAGTCAATTACGATGAGAATAAGGTTTAAGTGCTCTCCTTTCATTCCCTCCATTGTAAAAGCTCTTTCATGCCTCTTTTATATGAGCACCAGTGCTGGTGCTCAATTCACTGTCCACTTATGTGCTAACTCTCCCTTCTCCTAGTGTATTCCTCTTTCTCACTCCTTGATTTTATTTTTTTAGGTATTATCCCATCATGTTTAACTCACATCTGTGTCTTCTTTATATGTATACCCCCTTGAAGCTGTCCTAATAATGATAAACTGCTGAAAGGAGCTGTGTCCATCATAGCTGGTCATCGTACATGTTGCTTTTAATTTATACAGTGTTCTCCTGGTTCTGCTCCCTTCACTCAGTCTCAGTTCACTCAAGTCTTTCTAGGTTTTTCTTAAGTCCAGGAACTCATGATTTCTTTTTTTTTTAGATTTTTTTTTTTTGCAAGGCAAATGAGGTTAAGTGGCTTGCCCAAGGCCACACAGCTAGGTAATTATTAAGTGTCTGAGGCCGGATTTGAACTCAGGTACTCCTGATTCCAGGGATGGTGCAGTATCCACTGTGCCACCTAGCCACCCCTCTCTCTTTTTGTTTAATTCTAAAGGTTTATCTATTTTACTTTTTCCATAAACCCAATTCTTAGTTTTATATTCCTTTCATCTGTCCTAATAGAAATCTCAGGAGTTAAAAGTATCATCACATCATAATCAATTTAGACCTACACTCTCTAAGTATGCTTATTTTGACTGTCCTAAGAGAAATACAATTCTCAAGAGTTACAAGTACTGTCCTTCCTGTGTAGGGGAAGTTAGTCATTTTGACTAACTTTTTTTTTCTTTACCTTTTTATGCATCTCTTGACTCTTTTATATGAAGATCAAATTTACTGTTCGGTTGTTTCCGGGAATCTTGAAAGCTCATGAAATCATTAATTTCTACTTGTCCAATTCTAATTTTTAGGACTTTATTTTCATTGATTAGTTTTTGTGTTTCCTTTTCCAGTTCGTTAATTTAATTTTATTTTTAGATTTTTTTTCAAGGCAATGGGATTAAGTGGCTTGCCCAAGGCCACATGGTTAGGTAATTATTAAGGGTCTAAGGCCAGATTTGAACTCAGGTACTCCTGACTCCAAGGTCGGTGATCTATCCACTGTGCCACCTAGCCGGCAAGTGCCACCTAGCTTCCCCCAGTTAGTTAATTTTATTTCTAAAGGAATTGTTTTACTTTCTTCCAGTGGGCCAATTTTACTTTTAAAAATATTGTTTTCTTCAGTTAATTTTTCATATTTTCCTCCATGAACTCATTTTTTTTAGCTTTTCTTCTTTCTTTCTTTTTCAGTTTTTAAAATCCTTCTTGAGCACTTCCAAGAGGCTTTTTTTTTTGATTTGAGATCAATTCATAATCCTCTTTGAGGCTTCAACATGTAAGCATTTTGTCATTGCTTTCCTGTTCTGAGATGACTTTTTTTTTGTCTTTTTCTTCCCCCATCAACATAGTAGTTTTCTATGGTTAGTGTTTTTTTTTTTTTGTTTGTTTGTTTTTGTTCTTCTTTAACATTTAGCCCTGCTACTGCACAGGGGTACAGTGCCAAGGTTTTTGTGCTGGGGGGGGGGGGTCAGGGTTGGTCCCTGGCTTTGAATTCTTGTGTGTCCCTGCAATGGTACAGCTCAATCCAGTCTTACCAGCTACACCAGTATTCCTGGGCTCAAACTTTGCTTTCCAAGCTGGAGCTGGGATCCTCATTGCTGGTCTGTTTTACCGAGGCTGACTGAGCAGGGATCCAGGTGTTTTAGTGAGCTCTGCTATGCCTAAGAATATCTGGCTGGTTTCCTAGTTTTCCTGCCATTACTGGGATGCACTACCCTTTTACCCAGGCAGACAGACAATTCTGAAGTTTCTCCAAGATATCTTAAGATGAAAAGCTTTTTATTGGTTTTTTTTTGTGGGTTCTGTTGCTTTAGGGTCTATTTAGAGGCTTTATTATTGTATTGGATAAAAGTTCTGGGAGCTTTCTACCTTCTTCACGCTATCCTGTTTACCTATTTATGCTTCTCTTTTATCTTGTATTTGAAAATCAAATTATCTATTCAGCTCTTTCCTTTTCATCAGGAATGTTTGAAAGTCCTGTATTTCAGTAATTAGTCCCCCCTCCCTCCGAAGGATTATTCAAGTTTTGCTAGGTAGATGATTCTTGGGTATAATCCTAAACATTTTGCCCTCTAGAATATCATATTCCATGTCCTCCAATCCTTTAATTCAGAATCTACTAAATCTTGTGTTATTGTATCTTTCTGAGCACTGAAATATTTTCTCCTTGATTTGAGAGCTCTGGACTTTGGCTAAAGTATTCTGGAGTTCTCATTTTAAGATCTCTTTCAGGAAGGAGATCTATGAATTCTTTCAATTTCTGTGTTACCCTCTGTTTCTGTTCTACTGGAGCAGTTTTCCTTGATAATTATTGAAAAATGATTTCTAGGCTCTTTTTGGGGGGAGGGGGATCATGGCTTTTTGGTAGTTCAATAATTTTAAATTTATCTCTCCTAGGTCTCTTTTTCCAATGAGATATTTCATCTTTTCTTCATCTTTTTCTTTTTCACTTTATTGCTTCTTGATATCTCATGGAGTCTTTAGTTTTTATTTGCCCAATTCCAATTTTAATTTTATGTTAAATTTGAATTCTGTTCTCAGGGGAAGAAAAGAAACAGCCCTAAATTTCAAGTTTTTTGTGAAGCTGTTTTCAGAGGTAATTCTGGGGTCTGTATGTTTTTAGTTCTTTCAAGGTGGTATGCTTTAAGAAGAGGTGTGCTAGGGGTGGCTAGGTGGTGCAGTGGATAAAGCATCGGCCTTGACTACTCTCCTGGTCTATGGTGGCCACAAGTACTTCTTTCTGCCCTAGAACTGTGACCAGGGTCCCTGATCCCCTGTGGCTGCAAGTTTTGCTGTGTCAGTTCTCCTTACTCTAGCATTAAAACCCTCCCTGCATTTGGGCAATGCAGCAGAGTCCTGCCCCACCGTGCCAGTAATCTACTTCAGACCTGTAGTCTCACCTCCTTATTGTCTGTGAACTGAGAGCTCTGGAAACTGCTGCTTACTTCCCACTCCATTGCTCCTGAAGGATACTGACTTTTTGAAGGCTGGTCTCCTATCGTTTTTCTGAGGTGTAGCTTGCTTACAGTCTTCTGTACTAGACTATACTTTATTCTCACCCTTGTGTGACTGATCTTTCCTGCTGAGCTTCTAAGTTATCTTGGGCTGGAAAATTGCTCCCCACCCCATCCTTTTATTGGTTTTGGGTCTGCCAATCCAGAATTTATTTAAAGTTCTTTAGAAGGGAAGTTGGGACTACTCAGGTGAGTTCCTGTCCTTTCTCATTGCCACCCCATCCTTTTATTGGTTTTGGGTCTGCCAATCCAGAATTTATTTAAAGTTCTTTAGAAGGGAAGTTGGGAGCACTCAGGTAAGTTCCTGTCCTTTCTCATTTTGATTCAGATCATATGGGGGGAATTAACAAAGTAAAAGAAAACCAAAATGATGAGAAGAAATTATAACATAGACTGAGGAATCATCTGAAAAAATGGGGATATTTATTCTCTACAGAAGAGGACCCAATGAGTACATGTTAGTTCCTTCAAGTTTCTGAGGGGTAGGTTATCACATAGGAAAAATACTGAGATTTTTACTGTTTGCTTGGTAGCATTATAAACAATTGGTACAAATTATAAAGATGCAGATTTTAGTATACCAAGAATTAGAACTGAAGACATTATGGTTAAGTGGTTAGAAAACTGGCCTAGGAGTCAGGAAGAACTGAGTTCAGGTGCTGTCTTTGGAACATGTTAGCATGTGAGCTTAGGTAAGTTATTTAACCTTATTGCATTCAAGGAAATCTCTAAGATTATAAATTGCAGGAAAGGTGTTGACTTGTTCTTTATAGGGAGCTTGCTTGTTATAAAATCACAAGTTTGATTAGGAAAAAAAAGAGTTTAAAGTCATAAAAAAGTGAATTCCCTATAACTGGACATCATCTAGCAGTGATCACTTCTGGGGAAGTTATAGATGGCATAATGGGTTGACAGATAATTTTTGAAACCTTCAAATTCTGAGTCTATGGTTTTATAATATCATTCCAGGCATAAAAGAATGTCATCCTCCATTCCATGAATCATCTTTGATGGTATTCATAGGTAGGTGGAAACCTTGGGTATTTATCAGCAAAGCAGTGTACTACAGAATTATCTTTTGCTAAAACAGGAAAAATCTATATTAAGAATGTTTAGAATCTATTATCCAAGTTTGCAATCTGCAATAACTTTCCAGGTTCACAATAAAATTTTAAAAAAAAGAATCAATCTAAAACGGCAAATGGATAAGAATAACATAAATCAGTGCAATAAATGTCACCTAAAGAAGACCATAAAAGCTAATATGCTGCTTTGTTGTTGTTCAAAATTAGTACAAAGGTAAGATACTTTCTGAACATGTTTAATAAAACATTTAGAAATCAATCTATTTTTTTAATCAAGGCTCAGAAACAAATAATATTTTTGAACTTGGGTCTCAGAGCACACAGGATTTTTAGTTGTTTTGTCTTACAATATCTACTGATAATACAAAATGACTCAAAATACTGGCACTCTCTATGCTTACTCCTATTCCAAAAGATTATCCATGCTCATAAATTAACTACTCTAAACCTAAGTCTGACAGGCTTTTCAGCTGGCTAGTTTAAGAAAGTACAATTTCAAATCTGTATATATTTTGGACTTGTTACTTAAAACTGTCTTGTTATGTATCCCAGGGATGACCAAACCACCTTTTTACTGAGGTTACTTTTTTTGGATTCTTACACTACTTATAGAAACATACAGCAATAACTATTTCAGCTGCCTGAAAAAGCTCCATAGTTGTGCTTATTTCAGAATAGAATAAATTATGATTGAGGTAAGGTATCTAGCTACTCTAATAGGAGTGAAAATAGTAGAGTACTGTCCAAAGCTGTAAATAGACCAGAGAAAGAAAAAAAAAGATGATCAACAGTTTAGCTACTATTAAGTATGAAACGATGACAAAGTATCTCTAATAATGATTGCCACAGACTTCCTGCTTACATTTTTTATTAAAAGACAAAAAAAAAAAAAAGAATCATAGAAACATTTTTTCTGTGTCCTTTTCCTGGATACAGTAATATAAACTGCTCTCTAAAACACATGCTAAATGTTTTAAACCTTTAATAGTGCAGATACTACTGCCAGATCTTAAATTTATTTGCTCATCAAAACTAATTAAATGGGGGCGGCTAGGTGGCGCAGTGGATAAAGCATCAGCCCTGGAGTCAGGAATACCTGGGTTCAAATCCAGTCTCAGACACTTAATAATTACCTAGCTGTGTGGCCTTGGGCAAGCCACTTAACCCCATTTGCCTTGCAAAAACCTAAAAAAAACCCTAATTAAATGCAAATAATTTTTTAGGAAGATAGAAAATTTTCTTAAGTCACAAATTTTTCTGTTTATAGTAAATTTACAGATTTTTAGTCATAAGTTATAACAAACACTAAATAAGGAAAATCAAAACAGTAAGCAAAACAGTTTTTATGTCTAGTTCTTTCTGTCTGGTTTAGGAAAAAGCCCAATTCAGAAATCTAAAAATAGGGGCTGCTAGGTGGTGCAGTGGAGTGGACTCCTGGAGTCAGGAGTACCTGAGTTCAAATCCAAACTCAGACACTTAATAATTACCTAGCTGTGTGCCTTGGGCAAGCCACTTAACCCAATTGCATTGTTAACCCCCCCCCCCAAAAAAACCAAAAACAGAAGTCTAAAAATGTAAGGAAGAACTAGAAATTCCTTAAATTTCTTTTCCTCTAAAAACCTATTAAAGCTTTATGGCAAGTTATCTATCCTGCTTTTTAAGCTTCTGCTTAATTTCTTATTTTCTATACACAAAACATTCCAACTTAAATAATACCAAAACTATCTTAATGAAAATATTCACATATGCCAACCATGGAATTTAATTTAATTAATTATTGCTTGAGGATGATGCAGTAGCTAATTATATTTCATTAAATATAAGGGAACTTAGCTTTCTAAATATCAATCAGATATTTTAACCATGAAAATAATTAATGTTAAATAATGTTAATGTTAAATAAAAGAAAGTCTAGGAAAAACACAACTGAAAATACTACACATCAGAAAAATGACATTTTTATGTGAAGAAATTAGAATCTACTTGCTATTTTTGCAACTGTTTAAGTTTCTGAAAAATATGCTACATGGACTCTTATGATTTTGATTACAGGCTTTCTGTAAGCTTGAGAATAAACAAAAAAACTCCCTACCCCAAACTTTTTTTTCTAAAGCAGAGAAGAACAATTTGTCCTTTTGTTTTTGAAAAATCACCTGATATTTTCCTTGAATAATTTTTTTCCATTTTTTACTCGAGTTAACAAATTAGTTACACATGAACAAAAACTGCAGAAGACAAGGTGATTGAGAACATTATTGCTACACTGACTGACCTCTTGCAAAATATTTTCTATTGCCATCTTCTCTCACTTTTATCTTTTCCACAGAACTCAAACTATCCCCCCACTAGCTTCGACAATAGAACTTTTTCCCCGTTTTGAACAAATATCCTCACAAACTTGAAATTTTCACTTATTGCATAAAACTAATTCCAATTTCTTATCTCAACTGAAACTTGGCTTTTCAATAGTGTCATTCCTCTCACAATATTTCTGAGAAAAATGATTCTTTCACTTCCCACAATTCCCACAGCTTTTGGATTAAAGAGGAATTCATAGCATTCCTTGCTTCTCAATGACATTTAGAAGCCACTTTTTTTTTTGCCACCATTATTCAATAGTCTCACCTATTTTGCCATCCATGAAATCTGCCTATACAACTCTCTTTATCTTTATTTTTTCTTGATCCCTAGGACACTCTTCTATCTTCCCTTTAATCACTTGATCTTCGGAACAGTTTTCCTCTAGAATTTATTCCAATACAATTCCTAGTGATTTCAACAGGAATACTAATGTAAAAACACTGGGTTCTTGAATCCTTCAACTTCAGCTACCCACCAGTATTAAGACACTGCATAACTTCATAAAATTATAATTTTAAGATACTTAAAAGTCCTCTAGTCTGATCTTTCATTTTACAAACAGAGAAACCGAAGCCTGATGTGACTAGGCTACACAGGTACTATGGATCAGTGTTAGGATTCAACCATAGGTTCTCTGATTCCTAAACAAGTGTTCTTTCCACTGTCCCCTTCATCATCATGTTAAACTATTCTATTTTCTACTCTCTACGTCCTTAAAATTCCTGAACATACTCTATTTGTCATTACCACGATGAAAAAATTTCACAGTACATTTTCTAATCTTCCAGTATGTCATCCCAATGACAGCTTTCACTTGTTTCCCAATTCTGAGTAGGCACCATGGCAAGGTAGCTCAAAATTTGTTTTGGCAAATCTCTAGAATACCTCCTGTTCTTAATATTTCCTTGTCCCCATTTCCTAAACCTCACCTAATCATGCAAACTAATATAAGATGGCAGAGGAAAATCCCTGGGAATCAGGAGGTACTAATTGGGACAATTAATAGCTTCAGCAAAATTGTAGACTTCAAAATAAACCCTCAAAAATCAACTGCATATTTATATAATAACAAAATCTAAAATATAATAGAAAAGGGAAATCTCCATATAATTTCAAAATGCATAATTATCTGGGAATCACTAAAAGATATCTATACATTTATTTATCTATATATAGTTCTAAAATGTTGATTACAGAAAAAAATAGCTTAAATAATAGAGGAATATAGTGTTCAAGGCTGGGCTATGTCAATACAATACAAATGACAAAATGACCGAAGTTAATCTATACTTTAGTGCTACACTACTCAAGTGTTCAAAGTACTATATTTTATGGAACTTGGTAAAATAAACTCATCTGAAAAAACAATATCTAGAATATCAAAATGTTGAAAAGAGGCAGGGAGGAAGAGGAACTAGAATTCTTAAGACTAAATTATAGGATAAAGCAGTAGTCAACAATAGAAAGGTAGAATATTGGAAGAGACTAGATAAAGGAAAATTAGAAACAATGTAACTCACTAAATCAGTATTTTATAAAATAGAAAAGTTGAGGATTTATGAGGGTTTATTTTATATCCTGTAATTTTGCTAAAATTACTAATTGTTTCCAGTAGTTTTTTGGATGATTTTTTGGGATTCTCTAGCTATACCATCATTTCATCTGCAAAGAGAGTTTTATCTCTTCCTTCCCAATTCTAATTCCTTCAATTTCTTTTTCTTCTCTTTTTGCTGAAGCCAACATTTCTGATACAATATATTTTTTTTAGGATTCTGCAAGGCAAATGGAGTTAAGTGGCTTGCCCAAGGCCACACAGCTAGGTAATTATTAAGTGTCTGAGACCAGATTTGAAGCCAGGTACTCCTGACTGCAGGGCCAGTGGTTTATCTACTACAAGACCTAGCCGCCCCTCTAATACAATATTGAATAGTAGTGGTGATAATGGGCATCCTTGTTTCACCCCTGATCTTACTGGGAATGCCTCTAGCCTCTATCCATTGAATATAATGCTTGTTGATGGTTTCAGATAGATGCTTATTACTAAGGAACAGTCCATTTATTCCTACACTCTCTAGTGTTTTTAATAGGAAAGGGTGCTGCATTTTGTCAAAAACTTTTTCAGCATCTATCGATATAATCATATAATTTTTGATGGGTTAACCTAACAGTTTTCCTAATATTGAATTGACCCTGCATTCCTGGGATAAATACTACTTGGTCAAAATGTATTATCCTAGCGATAACTTGTAATCATTTTGCTAAGATTTTATTGAAGATTTTTGCAACTATATTCATCAGGGAGACAGGTCTATAATTTTCTTTCTGTTTTAACTCTTCCTGTTTTAAGTGTCAGTAGCATATTGATGTCATAAAAAGAGTTAGGCAAAGTTCCATCTTCACCTATTTTTCCAAAGAGTTTATATAGAATTGGAACCAATTGTTCCTTAAATGTTTGATAGAGTTCACTTGTGAATTCATCAACTCCTGAAGATTTTTTTCTTACGGAGTTCAATGATAGCTTGTTGAATTTCTTTTTTCTGAGATAGGGTTGTTTAGGTATTTAAGCTCTTCTTCATTTAACCTGGGCAACTTATATTTTTGTAAATATTCGTCCATTTCACTTAGATTGTCAAATTTATTGGCATAGAGTTGGGCAAAGTAATTCCAAATTATTACTTTAAATTTCCTCCTCATTGGTGGTGAGTTCACCTTTTTCATTTAAGATACTAGCAATTTGGTTTTCTTTTTTTCAATCAAATTGACCAGAGGTTTATCAATTTTATTTTTTTCCCATAAAACCAACTCTTGGTTTTATTTATCAATTCAATAGTTTTTGTTTTTGATTTTATTAATTTCTCCTTTAATTTTTGTAATTTCTACTTTGGTATTTAATTAGGGGTTTTAAATGTTTCTGTAATTTTTTTAGTGGCATATTTAGTTTATCTCTCTCTGTTTCCCTTTTCTAAGAAAGATTTATTTCCCTCATTCTCTTCACTATTTATTATCTTTCTGTGTTAGAGAATTTTAGTCTTTGGTTCATGGCCTAATTAAATTCCTGATTAAAACTTTTGAGAAATCTATTTTGGGTTCCTTCTAAATAGTGAAAGTCTTATAAATCTTACCCTTCACTTTTTTCTGTTGTGCCTCTTTCTCTTGAAAATACCATTTTTTTTCGAATAATAGAGATGATACTGCCTCATGGTAGTGATTTTCCTATGTCCTTGAAAGGCAGTTCACATTGACCTTTGGTCTTACCCCCATTTTTCAGTCATTCCCTTTGCCTCCTTACTCATTGTTTTGTTCTGCGAAACTATTGAAGTTATTTTCCTTGATTGTTGGTCTTGGACTCTACTATTCAATAATTTAGTTTCACATAAAAATGTTGATTCACCAAATTGTAAGGTAAGGTGTTGTGAAGTTTAGTCTATATATGTATTCAGCCTATTTCTGAACCATCACTTCCATATGACTTCTGTTTTCACCTTTGTCTCTCTACATTTGGAAGGAAATCTTTTAATGGTCACTGTTATTATTTTTGTCTCTAGTTGCTTAATTGTTTATCCTTCTCATAGTATTTTATCTAAAATGTTTAAAAAACAAATACTTTCTTCAGGTCTAGTTTTCAAGAATTCTAATGGACATTCAACTTCTTTTCATTTGTGTTTCTTTACTCTTTATTGAAGCACTAGATGGTTGTTCAATACTCCCTTGGGAGTGCAATGAGATATTTGTGTCTCATCAGCTAATATTTTATTTTCCTTTGTCTAATAATATTTGCAGATATCTGAATTCTTTTACTTGAGTTATATTTCTCCCTGCTACTGAAATCCTTCCTAATGGTTTATGTTCTTATGCTGAAACCGTTTGTAATTTAAATCATTTCCTCCCTATCTTCCCTCATTGCTCATTTTCTGATTTCCTGTCTTTTGAAGGCAGTTCCCTTGGGGGGCTGGATCTCAAAGTACCTCAGCTTCTTCCCATGCAGGGCCTCCCAATGACTTCTATGAAGATTGATCTGGCCTCAGTAGGATGTTGAGCACCTTCCTCCAGGCTTAGTAGAGTGCTCCATAGATCACTAGACTTATTCTATCCTAATTCCTTTGTTTCTCAGTTCTTTGATTCAGTGGCACAGAAAGCTGCTATGTTGCTCTCATAGCCTGAAAGAATTCATGTTCCCAATTTGGGTTTGTGAAGGTCTGGAAGAATGGGTATATAGAGTTGGGTTCCTTTGCTGCTGAGAGTGAATTAAGGGTTAGGGATAAATGGCCTTCCCTACTGTTACATCAATGAGTTTTAACTTTGAGTTCTTGATGTCCTAGATTATGGAGACAAATAAAACAGCTTTTCTGGTTCATAATTCCCATTTTGGAGAACTTTGAGGTCATAAGAATCTGTGAAGATGTTCCAATCTACCATCTTGTTGGTCACATGCCCTAGGATTACTTCATATATTTTATCCAGCTGTTCCCTCTGGATACTGTCTTCCCAGCTTTCCTTTGAGCCCCAGTTAAAAGCCCTTCTATTCCTTAAAAAAAAAATAAAAGTCCTTCTACAAGAAGCCTTCCCTAATACTCTCTACTGTTGTTGCCTTCCAGGACAAAGTTCATTTAGATACAGCTGTTTTCATGTTTCTTCCATTACATTGTGTGCACCTTAAATGCAAGTGCTCATTTTTGACCTGTCTTTGTTATCTCCAGGACTTAGCAAAATGCCTGGCCTACATTAGGCTCTTAGTAAATGTTTACTTATTTGACTTGATATTGTTCCCTCTAATTTCTCTTCTTATCTGTTGAACTTCTTTGTATCAGCCTTTGTTGCTGAATTCATCTCATTCCTTTCCTCAAATCTGTTATGTGATATACTGTTTTTTCAATCTATAGCATATTTTCCACCAGAGAACAAAAGACACTCTGGGCTAGACAGCTGTGTCTTGAAGGAAAAGGAAGATCCTGAGACAAAAGGGAGGAAGAAGAGTCTTCCAGGAAGAGGGGTACAAAAGGTGAACAGGTACAGAGAAAGCCAGTATGGTTGGAATGAAGTGTGGGAAGTGATGTCTGATGAAGCTGGAAATGGAGGTCTGGTCACATTGTATGGGGTTTCAAAAGCTAAATACAGGTGTTGATATTGATTCTTGAGTTAAGTGACATGGTTAGTTAGCACTTAGGGAAAATAATTTTGACAGCAATGTATTCAATGAACTGGAGAAACCAACTGGGAATTGAAGAGTTCAGATGGTTTAACACTGCATAGTGAACTTCTTCACTGTATGAAACAGAACTATTTATCAAGAAATATCTGTTCTTTATCTTTGTAAAAGTCAAAGGATTTTGCATAACTTTTTTTAAAATCCAAATGATAGAAAGCTCTAATCTGAATTCCATTTTGTTTTCTATTCTCTCTATTCTTAAACCCACATCATTTTTAAAGATATTCCTTAGTCCCAGTCAGCCGTTCAGACCAGCTCACTCATTTGCACCTCCACTTGGCCATCAAAAGGACCTATCAGGAATCAAGCTCTGTGATAGTAGGGCTATCTTTTCTTTTCATATCCTCAGAGCTTAGCATTTCGCATGACACATAGTAATTCTTAATAAATTCTTCCTCCTCTCTTTCACACACACACACACCAATTCAATGAAGAAAACGAGTATAGTAATGAGTATAAGAGTATAATAATATGATTACAAAACATTATGAAATGAAGTTACATGATTAATATAATTTGAAATGTATGGAAAAAGCAACATTAACAAACCACAGTAGCCACTGAAAGTCAATGAATGCCCCTTGGCTATAGGTGTGGATCAAATGAAATGCTATATGTAAGCTTCTGTGGAAATACTTAAGCTCTATATAAATGCCCATGTAATTACTACTTTTATTAGCTAGAGAGAGAAAAAGAGAGAGAGAGAGAGAGAGAGAGAGAGAGAGAGAGAGAGAGAGAGAGAGATACTTCTCCCTAAAAACAAATGCTATTTATACATATGATGAGGAGAGCTAGGTGGCAGAGCACTGGGGCTAGGGTCAGGAGTTCAAATCCGGCTTCAGACATTTACTAGTGGGTCACTCTGGGCAAGTAGCTTAACCTGTTTGCCTCAGTTTCATCACCTGTAAAACGAGCTGAAGAAGGAAATGGCAAACCACTCCAGGATCATTGCCAAGAAAATCTAAATAAACTCACGAAGAGTAAGACAAATGAAAAGTGACTAAACAACAACTACCTGTGAGAAGCTTGGTTAATTTGAATGGACAAGGAATATTTATTTTTAAGAAGATAAAGAACTATAAATAAATATGATGCAAACTGGGTACAGAACACCATAAAGCCCTTCAGTAATGAGAAATAAAATAAGGAGAGTGGTGTTGACTTTTTAAGGAAAGTTTCACAGAGGAGGCATCTGAGCTTTGGGAAGAACTTCAAATAAAAGTAGGACATAAAAAGGCAAAGAAAATGGTAGAGAATATTTTGGGAGGAAGAAATAGAATATATAAAATTTAGATGCCAGAATTCAAATTTTATGAGCTGTAATGGGTAACTTTTGAAAAGGAATTTTTAAAAAAAAGGGGTAACAGAGAAAATCTCCTAGTGGAAGTCCTAAGACAGTTTAGAAAGAATTCTCAATATGATAGTTACCATTCCTTTTTTTCCTTAAAAAATTATTATGAATACCTGAAAATAAAAGCATTTCCATACCATACACAGAATAAAAAAGTAGATTTTCTATTAAACCATGGATTTCTAATTCACATGGATGCTTTAAAAATACTTTTGCTCCCCTCTGTGTATTTTTTAAAAAAAGTTTCCACGGCTATCCTCTTTTACGGATGTCATTTAAATGTGAAGTTTATCTTTCCTTCACAATTTATTTTCCTTCACGATTTATATACTTCTCAAAAAGTGCAAGTGAGGTTTCTCCCTTCTTTCTCCTTCTGCTCTAGAATATTTCTTTGAACATCCTTTTTTTCTTATCCTATTTTCAGATATTCCGAACAGGTAGGCACTAGTTCATTTTTGTCACTGGATCCCTAGCCTAAACACAAAGCTTGGAACCTAGGAAATGCATAATAAATGTTTTTGCCTTCAGTTATAGGCTTCTCTCCCTCATCCCCACCAAGACAGGTCTATGTTCCACCCTTTTCTGGATAACAACTGCAGTTTCCTATTTGAGAAATCCAGTTTTCTACATGTAAAAATTGCTTTGTGTTCCTTGAAGAAAGTTGCTATGTAAATACAAATATAAGAAGTTTATGAAATCAATATGCTTTTGTATATCCTAAAACAGTGAGACAGAGGCAACATTCAGTAATACATTTTGCTATACTTTTAGGCACTTTGGGAATAAGTTATAAGATGCAATATTGATCTGCATAAAAAATTTGTTCAGGATGGATGAAACTAAAAATTTTGCCAATTTTTATGAGCATGTCATCAAGGGTGCTTGCTCAATCAATGCTAATTTAAAATAGGAAATTAAAGAGCAAAGTTTTATTATAATTATTACTTTTACAAAAGAATCATATAACAAAGTTAAGATTACTTTTAGATCTCTCTCAAAAAAGTTACAAAGTACTGCTACTACTACACATGAAGTTTTAGAGAAGTGTGGTTTATTTATTCCTTGTCTTTATGTCATAGTGTCTTCCCTTTTAAGCAAAAAATCTGATGCGGTGATCATTTACGACAATGTATATAACATTCTGTCCTATATTACTATACTTTTCTGCTCTGAGGGAGAAGGGAGGTTTTATTATCTATTCTCCAGGGTCTTGTTTTTTTTTTTTTTATTATACCTGCCTTTCAACTTTTTAAAAATGGTTATTTCCATTATGTTTTCATAGTTATATGAATCTTTGTTCTGCTAATTTTAAACTGCATTAGTTCATATATTTCCAATTTTCTCCAAGTTACTCACTCATCACTTTAATTATACATTAATATTCCATGATATTAAAGCAACATTTTTTTAATTTAAGACAATGGGTTAAGTGACTTGCCCAAAGTCACATGGTTAGGCAATTATTAAGTGTCTGAAGTCCACATCTGAACTCAGGTCCTCCTGACTCCAGGGCCAATGCTCTATCCACTGCACCACCTAGCTGCCTCCTAAAATACCATAGATTAAAAAAAATATAAACCCAAAACACTCTTCTACTGATGGCCATCACTTTGCTTACAATTCTTTGATACCCCAAAGAGCAATGCTATAAATATTTTATAGTCAATAGTGGACCTTTGCTTCTATCCTTAGCTTCCTTGTGCATATAAATCTATCATCCAAGTGCTTTACAATTATCATTTCATTTGATCCTCACACCAACCTGGGAGGTAGGTGCTATTATTATTGTCATTTTATAGATTAGGAAACTGAGACAAAGAGAAGCTAAGTGACTTGTTTAGGAGTACAACTAGTCAATGTCTGAGGCTAAATTTGAACTCTGATCTTCCTGTGTCCAGGCTGGCACTCTATCAACAGGATCACCTAATTCACCATTTTACCAATTCTATCCTACCAACTCATGGCTTTGGAGTTTTGGGGAGGGAAGATGTTCTGGAAGAAGGTATGATCTATTAAAGAATGGTGACACATGCCTGTGATCACATCTACCGAGGAGGGCTGATGCTGGCTGATCTTTAGAGCTTGGGAGTTCTTAAGTGCACTGGTCTATGTAGATCATGAGTATATAATCAAATGTGAAACTTAGTAAAGCTTGGGATCAGAGTGACAAACCCTCAGGAACATGGGGGTCACTAGGCTGCCTAAGGTGGGGAGAACTGGTCCATTTCAGAAACATTTAAAGTATTTATTCCAGTTAATTCCACCCTAATAACCAGGGTGAAGTAGAGAGACACACTCTTTAAAAACAAAACAAACCACTTAGTCAGCAGGAGGCCTGGTAGATTAGACCATACTATCATTATAGGGCCAAAAGGGCACAAAGTACAAAAAGATAAAAGCACTAGAGAAAAAGGTTAAGTGATAGAAACAATTAGATCACTAAATATTTATTTGCTTATATCCTAAGCTGGTAAATTTTCCTACTTTAATCTCAATCACTTGGGTTTTGGGGCTCTGGAGAAGGCTTTCTGTTTTAGGTGTTTTTTTTTGGACTTGCACTAAACTCTCCATGCCCAATCTTTTATCTAAAATGTATTGACACTGTAGGTCTCTTAAATGGATCTGTTAAATTAGGGGAAAAAATTATATGTATTCACAAATGGAGATTGTAGTAGTTCAGTGGTTTCTGTTGTTTCCAACTCTTTGATTTGACCAGGGTAACACAGTAAGTGTCTGAGGCTGGAATATGTCTATGAAGCTAAGTAATTATGTTATCCAAGGCATTTCCTTAATAGTATTTAGAAATGAAAGATACATAGTTAGAATCTGAATGAATGTTTAGTTTAGAAATTCATTTCCCCTTAACTTTATTATTTGATATATTTAAAAAATAGTCATTGTTTTCAAATAAAGGGTCCTCCTAAATTTTATAGAGTTTATTTTAAGACTTTTAACTGGTTTTTTTTTTTTTTTGTTGTTGTTGTTGTTTTTTTTTTCAAGGCAATGGGGTTAAGTGATTTGCCCAAGGACACACAGCTAGGCAGTTATTAAGTGCCTGAGACTGGACTTGAGCTCAGGTACTACTGACTCCAGGGCCGGTGCTCTATCCACTGTGCCACCTAGCTTCCCCCATCTGTAATTTAAAAAAAAATTAGAATGCCACTAGTGACAACTTATAAAATCAATACTAATATCCCAAACATTCTTACCAAAAGAGTTGTAAATGAATCTGAAAGTCTTTTTTTTAAAAGTTGTCCTAAGCTAACTGCTGTTTCAACTACTGTACTTCTTAGAAGTAACACAGCATCTGTCGTTTTTGGCTTCAAGATGACTATTGAATGAATGTGGGCAATCTTTTTTTGCTTAACTTAAAAATGCTGGGTATGTTCAACAACTGTATTATGGATTTTTAAGAATTCAAAACATGCATTTAATGCATCTCTTGTATCATGATGAAATAAGGTATGTGATATGATTAATAAACAGAAAGTTGTAACATTTGGTTATATAATAAAGGCAAAAAGTTACATCTGAGATACTTAAGATAAAAAGTCATTTATGTAAAAGTAACTTAAATGTAACTAAAAAACTGCCTTAAAATGAATCAAATCATGACTGAAATGAAATCAAAATAAATTATTTTTAATAATTTAATGGATCTGGTCTTTAAAACTTTAAGTGATAACAGCAATAATGGAAATTATTAGAAAAGAGAGACAAGAGAATGAAAGAAAACACTTTTATAGCCTTAAAGCTAACATTAGTCTTTTTCTTTCCAAATCCTGTTGCATCACTGCTTGAAATAAATGGCACAGAATATTAAGCTATTTCAAATAAAATGGGAGCAATGATTTTATTCACAAAGTTTAACAGAGAAGTACCATAAGAATCATAATATGATTACAGTGCTGGAATAAAGACATATCATAATTCTGTCTTCTTTCAAACCTAACATTGCTTCATAGCTCATACCTGCCTCAGAGGGAAGCAGCTCTATGCCTTGGTTATCTTCTCATTAAATGACATTAAGCGATCCACAAATCATTTCCCTAACTTATCAGATCTCAAAAATTTCCTATAACATTATAAGAAAATTCTGAAAGTTAGCAGAGACTAGAACCATGGCATTTGAGACAGCCAATAGTGGCTATGGGATGACTAATTAGCAAAACATTTATAGAATCACAGAATTTGAAGGTTGAAAGAGAAGTGTGTGTGTGTGTGTGTGTGTGTGTGTGTGTGTGTGTGTGTGTGTGTGTGTGTTTGTGTGTGTGTGTTTATGAAACCCATTTAAGGAAGGAGACTTTACTACCTCTCAAGGCAACATTCATTCCACTTTTGGAAAACTGGACTCTTTGCATCATCTCCCCTTTGTCTAACTAACTAACCAAAAGTCTAGCTAACCTTCCATATGACAGCACTCCAAATCCTTGAAGACAGGTCATTCTCACTGAATCTTCTTTGTCAGTTAAATAGTTCAACCAATCATTTTTATCTATCTTGATTATCCTTCCTCATATATCTCAGTTTACCAATGTACTTTCCTTTTTTATAATTTTAATTTTTTACAGTTTTTACCCTAATCTTGCTTCCCTTCCCCCACCCTCCCCACAAAAGGCAGTCTACTAATCTTCACATGGTTTCCATGGTATACATTGATCTAAGCTGAATGTGATGAGAGAGCAATCATATCCCTAAGGAAGAAAAATAAAGTATTGCGCCTGATTGTGGCATTAAAGGCATGGGCAAGTCCATCAACCCCATGTTGCTGGCAGGGTGCACAATGTTCCTCTGGTCTTGCTCAGGATTAGTCCATGCAAATCCTTCCTGGCTTCCCTGAATTCCCATCCCTCCTGGTTTATAACAGAATAATAGTGTTCCATGACATACGTATACCACATTTTGTTAAGCCATTCCCCAAATGAAGGACATTTATATTAATTTCCAATTCTTTGCCATCACAAACACAGCCGCTATGAATATTTTTGTACAAGTGATTTTTAAAATATGTTTTTAATACTTTTAAAAATACGTTTAATACTATTCTTGTTTAAGAGTAAACATAATACCACCCCCTCCACCCCCCCCCCCAAATATAGACCCTCATGAGAAATAAAGTAAAGGGAAAGGGGGGAAAATGTGTTTCAGTCTGCGTTCTGATACCATCAGCTCTGTCTTGGGTGTATCACTTTCTTTATAAGTCTGTCATAAAAGTTACTTCCACATTTTTTGCACTGTTGCTGTTGCTGATTGTAATTCCTTCCATCCATTCCTCCCCACTACCATATATTATATTTTCTCACTCCTTTCACTCTGTCCCTCTTCTAAAATGTGCTGTAGGGTGATTGATTAGCACAGCGGACTTATCACCAGCCCTGGGGTCAAGAGGCCCCGAGCCCATATACCACCCCTGAGAACCAGCAACCACCCAGCCCCGTGGTCCCAGTCAGGTCACCCAATCCCAGTCCCTTGCAAGAAGTAAAAAAGAAAATGTGTTATATCTGACTGTTCTCTCTTATAGTCTACCCTCTCCTCTATCACCCACATCCCCCCCTTCCCCTTATCCCCCCTTCTCTCCTTTCTTACTCTAGATGTCTATACCCTATTGAATGTGTATGTTGCTTCCTCTCTGAGCCATTTCTGATAGGAGTAAAGATTCCCTCATTACCCCATACCTCCCCTCCTCCCATATCACTGCAAAAGCTCATTGTAAAAATAATTTTTTTAAATTATCTTTTATACGAAATATCTTAGCCTATTCCACCTCTTCTTTCTCTTACTCCCAGTGCATTTCCCTTTTAACCATTAACTCCATTTTTACAATATATTGTAGCATTAGATTCAGCTCTCTCCTGTGCTGCATCTATAAAAGCTCCTTCTATCTGTTCTATTAAACGAGAAGTTTCATATGAGTATTATCAGTATCATTTTTCTATGCAGGAATACATGCAGTATTATTAAGTCATCATTAAGTCCCTAATATTTTACCCTTCTCTTCCACTCTCTATGCTTCACCTGAGTCCGTATTTGAAGGTCAAACTTTCTGTTCAGCTCTGGTCATTTCAACAGGAACATTTGAAATTCCCCTGGTTCATTGAAAGTCCATCTTTTCCCCTGGAAGAGGATATTGGGTAGTTGATTCTTGGTTGCATTCCAAGCTCTTTTGCCTTCCGGTATATTATATTCCTCCAAATTATAAAAGTTCTTAATGAAGTTGCTGCCAAGTCCTGTGTGATCCTGACTATAGCTCCACGATATTTGAATTGTGTCCTTCTGGCTACTTGTAATATTTTCTCTTTGACTTGGGAGTTCTGGAACTTGGCTATAATATTCCTGGGGGTTGTTTTTTTGGATCTCTTTCTGGGGGAGATCGGTGGATTCTCTCAATTTCTATCTTGCCCTCTGCTTCTAGGATCTCTGGGCAATTTTCCTGTAGGATTTCTTTAAAAATGGGGTCAAGGCTCTTTTCCTGATCATGACTTTCAGGTATCCCAATAATTTTTAAATTATCTTTCCTGAATCTGTTTTCCAGATCAGTTGTTTTTTCAATGAGATGCTTCATATTTTCTTCCAATTTTTCATTCTTTTGGTTTTGAAGTATTGTGTCTTGACTTCTCGTTAAATCAGCAGCTTCCTTCAGCTCCATTCTAGATCTGAAGGATTTGTTTTCCTCAGAGAGCTTTCTTATCTTTTTCCATCTGACAAATTTCTGCTTTTTAAAGCATTCTTCTCCTCAATAACTTTTTGAATTGTTTTATCTATTTGTCCTAAGCTGGTTTTTAACATATTATTTTCTTCAGCATTTTTTTTTTTTTTTGGATTTCCTTGACTAAGCTGCTGACTTCTTTTTCATGTTTTTCCTGTATTTCTCTCATTTCTTTTCCCAGTTTTTGTTTCCCTTACTTGATTTTCAAAATTTTTTTGAGCTCTGTCACTGCTTGAGCCCAACTTCCATCTTCATGGAGTCTTTAGATGCAGGAGCTTGTACTTCATCTTCAGATTGACTACTTTGATCCTTCTTAGGATCACAGACAATATATTTCTTAATGGTGTTCCTCTTTTTTCTGTTTACCTCATTTCTCCAGCCTGTGCTTGGTTTGGGGGTGCTTCTTGAGCTTTTAAGTATTATTGGGACACCTGCTTTGGGGTTTTTTCTTTTTGGTATACCCCACTGGGACCTTTATTCCTCCAAGGGCATATGCTCTCTAGCCTGTGCTTTGATATATAGATGACCACAGGCACTCTCCTCTGCCTTGGAGCTGTGAGGAGGAGCCCTGCTATCTTAGTATGGAAGGCCAAACTGCAACCTGGATCTCAGTGTGGGGAAACAGCAGAATCATGCCCCAGGGAGAGCAGAGAGCATTCTGCAGTCTCCTCTGACCCCCTTACCCATCTGTGGGATATGTTCTGGAGGGGCAGGCTGGTTTCCCCTGATTCTCGCTGCAGGTTCTACAGCTGGTGCTCCTCATTCCACGCTCATGGCCCCTTCAAGCTGTTGTTGGTGATTCCTGGGTGGGGCTGTGCTGTGCTGCCACTTTTTTCCAGCCCCTGGTCTCTGTGAAACACACCTTTCCTGAAGAACTTTTAAGTTATCTTGGACTGGGAAAATATATCACTCAGCCTTTCTTTAGGTTCTGCCCCCTCTAAATTTTGGCTAGAGTCATGATTTGTTGACTTTTTGGAGTTTTGGGGGGGAAGGAGTTTCTGGGAAATGCTGCCTTCATACCACCATCTTGTCTCCCTCAATGTACTTTCTTAAATGCTAATGTCTATAATTAAGTATGATATTCTACATGAAGTCTGACAAGAAAGGAGTAAATATTTTGACTATTATCTTCCTATTCCTGGAAGCTATGCCCCTCTTAATGCAGTCTAAAAAGATGTTAGCATTTTTGGCTGTCCTACAGAGTATAGCCTCATCTCGAGTCTGAAGTTCAGCATATTTTTTTTTCAGATCAACTGATGTATGTATGAATGTATGCATGCATGCATGCATATAACTGTCATTCCTATTTTATACTTGTGAATTTTATTTTTCTTAAGTATATTACTTTATATCTATCCTTACTAGAACTTTACAATTATTTTATCTCACTGATTCATCCCAATGCTTCAGAATGTCAAGATCTTCTGATATCCAATATCTTAGCTATCCTTTCCAACTTGTTATCATCTGAAACTTTGATGAGTATAGTTATACTATCCCTGTCTTCAGGAAGGAGCCAAGTATCAATATAGAGTGGGATAAAGCTATGGAGATCTGCCAAATTGATACTGAACCATTAAAAACTAATCTCAGGAGGGGCAGCTAGGTTGCACAGTGAACACAGCACCAACTTTGGAGCCAGGAGGATTTGAGTTCAATTCCAGCTTTAGACACTTCCTAGCTATGCAAATCTAAACTAAACTCAAAATATAAACCTACTCTTTTCCTTCTATATGCCACCTGGTCTATAATTCTCTCTCTCTCTCTCTCTCTCTCTCTCTCTCTCTCTCCCCATGATTTCTCTTTGCTCCCTCCTTTTTCTTTGTTCTCTTCCACTTATATCTTCTCTTATCTAACTGGTCAAAATATTTAATCAAAGATTACAAAAATAAATAGGCAAAAGTCTCAGGCTTGTTGAGTAGATCTTTCATGGAAGACTGATTGAAGAATATGGAGGAGAATCTCACAGAACAGGAACTGCACAAATGGAGATCATTATATATATTGAGATTACAGATCCATCTAATATAGCTAAGCAAACCCCCATAGATTTTTCACTTATATGTAGTCATAATAATTCTTCTCATCTTCTAATTATATCTTCCTTTGTCTATTCTACTCTCTGATCAACAGCCAATGTTTACTTAAAAGCTTTATTTAGGCAAGAAAAATAAAGAATGAGGTCTTATCACATGGAGACCTAGGTAAGAGAAAGACAAGGCATTGCTTCAGTCAAACTGTGACCTGAGTAAGACCTTAGCTTTTTTTTTATTAAGGTTTTTGCAAGGCTAATGGGATTAAGTGTCTTGCCCAAGGCCACACAGCTAGGTAATTATAAGTGTCTGAGGCTGGATTTGAACTCA